>NW_017670642.1:225743-260441 GCF_001879085.1 Nicotiana attenuata
GGAGGGAGGAGGAGTGGGATACAGAGAGAGAAACGTGGGGGGGTGAGATTTGTACGTTACAGTGATTGTAGGAATTGATTAATTATCCTTAAATCCTAAAAATGTACATAATTGGTAATTTTGTATATAGGAGGTAATTAAAGTGAAACTTGAGTAGGGAGGGTAATGAAGTTTCCAATAGTGTATAGGTATGTAAAAATTCCATCATATAATGAGCTTCCCCTACGCTTATATTGGGCTGTAATTTATTCATCTGGGCTCGTATATGAAGCACAGACCACAGAGTTAGAACTGCAAGCTGGACCTGGTCGTGGACAAGTTCTAATTCTATTGGATATGGAGACGAGTTCATGTCTGAGTTATGGGCCTCAGTAATATTACGTCCAGGATTATTTCGTTCGTGACGCAGGCCATTTAATGGATATACACTATTAATTTACACAAATAGAATCGTAAAAATTGCGTGAGGTAGCCACTTTTTAAAGTGGTATTTACTTTTTATCCAGCAATTTTAATGTTGAGCAAAAGTAGCCACTAGTCTATTAAAAATAATATGAAAAGACGGTGTTACCCTTCTTCTATCTCTTTTCCTTCCCAAACCCTAGCTGATCTGTTCCGCCAAGAATATTTTCCAACGCCACTTGTTCTTCTTTTTCAATGCTTCTTCTAATCCTCAAATCTTTTGGCAGTTAGCAGGTCGTTCAAGTATTGCCAACTATTTGACAAAATAAGTCTTGACATCCTTATGTGGAACAAAGAAGGACTTTTCAGGATTTTAGCAGGAAATTAGAACAGAAAACTTTAGAAAACAAACTTTTTGAGTTTTATTTATTTTTCTTTTTCTTTTAGTTGGTTAGGTTCTGTAGTCTTTTATTTTTTTAGTTGTTTTTTTTTGTTATTAGCCTTCTGTTGTGTAATTTGACATCAATCTTATATGTAAATTGTAATTATTATTTTTTTTATTTTTTTTGTGAAAAGATACAAATAAAGTTTGGTTTTATGCTACGTTATGGATCCTAAACTTATAGTTACAAGTTCAAAAGCTAAGGACACTTGGTCCTGAACTTCGAGTTCCAAGTTCAAAAGTTAAGGACAGACAGTTCTTAACTTACAGTTACAAGTCTAAAGTTAAGGACAGGCAATCCTTAACTTATAGTTACAAGTTCAAAAGTTAAGGACAAGCAGTCCTTAACTTACAGTTACAAGTTCAAAAGTTAAGGACAATAGGTCCTTAACTTTGATTTCCAAGTTCAAAAGTTAAGGACAGACAGTCCTTAACTTACAGTTACACGTTCAAAAGTTAAGGACACGCAGTCCTTAACTTACAGTTACAAGTTCAAAAGTTAAGGACAATAGGTCCTTAACTTTGACTTACAAGTTTAAAAGTTAAGGACGCTTGGTCTTAAAGTTTGAGTTCCAAGTTCAAAAGTTAAGGACAGACAGTCCTTAACTTATAGTTACACGTTTAAAAGTTAAGGACAAGCAGTCCTTAACTTACAATTACAAGTTCAAAAGTTAAGGATAATAGGTCCTTAACTTTGACTTACAAGTTCAAAAATTAAGGACATGTAGCCTTGAAGTCCTGAACTTAGAGTTCCAAGTTCAAAAGTTAAGGATATGTAGTCTTGAAGTCCTGAACTTAGAGTTCCAAGTTCAAAAGTTAAGGACATGTAGTCCTGAAGTTTTGAAGTTAAGGACATGAGCAGAAGGGTATTTTCGTCCGGGCAGTTAAAGTTTATTAAAGCAGTGGCTAAAGATTAAAGACATTTTAAACGGTGGCTTAAAAGTAAATACATGTGTTTTTAGCGGCCAACCGTGCACTTCCCCCAATAGAATCATCCATTGCCACCTGTTGATGTTTTGACCCCAATAAGAAAGTCTTAAGAAAATAGCCTCTGCCAGATTTTTGGGAAGCACTTTTGGTAATCACCAAAATGTTATATGGTGATCGCTGTCACACCTCCTTTTTATCCACCCGAGGGGGTATAGGGGAGTTTTTCCAATCTAAGTGACATTATTCGAAATGCGATTATTTATTCATTTTTTATTCAGAATCGCCACTTGGGATAGTTTATTGGTGTCCCAAGTCACCGGTTTATTTTAAATCCCAAATCGAGGAAAATTTCGACTTTCCTTTCGAAATCTGCGAACCAGAAATTCTGAATAAGGAATTCTGTTAATCCGATGGAAGGTGTTAGGCACCCCCGGATTTCGTGGTTCTAGCACGGTCGCTTAAACTATCATAATTGACCAATTATCTGATTTTAGTACATGTTTTAAAACCTATGTGCATTTTAACTTTAAAACCGCTTTTATTTATTTTAAAGAAGATTTAACGTCGTCTAAAATATGTCTTTGGACCGCGTCACATGAAATGCACCCGCGATCCGAAACACATTCTATTCAATGTTATTAAGATTTAGATTTGGGTCACATGAAATGCACACCCGAGTTTAGGAAAGTAATATTATTAAAATAACGCTCCTAAAGCAACTACGCGTTTTTAACTTTGCGAGGGCCGTAGAAGATTCGCTAAATGGCGCGCCTCAAGTTTTAAGAATTTTAAAAGAAATAATTAAGTGAGGGCCACGCATTTGAGATTTTATTTGGCGTGGCGCACCTCGATTCCACTTTAAAGGGTCTTATTATTCGAAGTTGTTATAATCGGGTTACATGAAATGCACCCCCGAATTTGGGAATTAGGCATCATAACTATGTCACGGAAACCGTACCCATAACCATGATGGTTCATCAATCGCGTCCACATTAAACCGGTGAGTAAAAAGGTTAGCAATTCCAAATGAAATTAAGAAAATCATTTTTATCATATCGTTAACTCATAACCCAGACGATTATTAGCACCAAATAAGCTCACGAGACTCATGTCTTAAAATGGAATAGTACTACTGATTAACAACGTTTCAATCATATTTAATTTTCGAAGCCAAGAGAGAACCAGTAAAGAAAATCCCAAATGAAGCCATCAAATTAAAACATCAAAGCCTATGCTTCAGTAGACCATTTTTAGAATCTAACTCACAAATTTAGCTTACAGGCAATAGAATTCAGAGGGGTCTAAACTTGGACCAAGATAAATAGATTTAAAGAAGGAATTTTTACATTCCTATCCCATTTATGAAACTTTTTTACCCTACATGTTTAAGGTTTCACTTAATTACATTTAGCATACCAAATTACCATTTATATACCATATCTAATTAAGGTTATAATTAATATGATTTTTTATACTCCTTAATTTAAGCCCTTACGTTATTTGACAGTACTAATCCTCACTTTCTCTCTCCTAACCCCTCATCCCCATACCCCCCACGTTCTTTTTACCCTCCCACGCTTATTCCTCCATTTTCCTTCTTCTGAAACCACCATCTTTACCTCTAAATTCAAACAAAATTCAGTAAACCCTATAAACAAATTCCTATCCTCATTTTTATTTACTTGAAGTTCATCAATGAAGATCCCTCAAATCACTCAAAAACCTAGGTAAATCTACACATGCAATTACAGATATTAGTCATACTTCATCTCCCCGACAAATAAGAGCTGAAATGAGAACAAAAAAAAACTTGATGTAGATGTTGGAGAATGTTCTACAACAGTCAAACAAGTCAAAAGAAAAGGGAAAGGCATTGCTGAGGATGACGACTTTGTAGAGGAGTTCCCTACTCTTCGAACAAGAAAGAAATCAAAGGTGTTTCTTGGTTCTAAAAATCCAAATACGAAGAAACATTCAAAAAAACACCCTAAAATTGTTCAGAACCAATCATTGTCGAAGGTATGCATTTATTAGTTTATTTTCTAATTTTTTTTATTTTCTAATTTTATTGTTTGGTTATGATGTTAAAATCTGTGTTATTCATGTTTTTCACAAATGTAGTTTAATTGTATTAATTTTGAAGATTATTGTAGTTGTGATATTCTATATTTATAACTTTATTTATATTTGTAGTTTTATTGTAGTTATAATGTTATGTAATTACTAGTATTTGAAGTAGAATTGTAGTTCTCTGGTTTTGGTTCCTATTTGTAGAAAAGGCTTTAAATGGTAGTTGTATCGTTAGGTAGATATTTTTGTAGTTTTAGATATAATGTTAGGTAACTTCTACAATTTGAAGCACAATTGTATGTTAGGCTGTATTTTTTACAGCAGATCTGTATTTATTGTTTCTTCCTCATGTCTTTTCATATATGTTTGTATTGAAGTTGTAGTTAGATGTAGTTAATATGTAGATTAATGGGTCATTTTTATGCATTTTACTTATTGAAACAATTTATCATTTTTTGCAGACTGGACATTATTTTGCCCCGCAAAATATTGATTATGGTGTGCTAAGATTCCACACTTTGTGTGATCCTAGCATTCCTAGTCAGATCAAAGACTTATTGTCTCCTATTGGTTTAAAGGCTTTTAAGAAAACTTGTTTTGGTTACTTATTGTCTCTCCCGCCCATTGTTATGCAAAACCAAGCTATTCATCTCCTCATGAAGTATGAACTATCTAATTCTAATGACTCCTTTTTTTCAGTCAATTTGAAGGGTGAAAAATTAAATTTTGGGTTGAGAGAGTTTAGTTTAATTACTTTGTGTCAATCAGTTTTCAGATTTTGGATACACTTCTAGTTATGTTAGCAAGCTAATGAATAACTACTTTCCAAACAAAAAAAGAGTAGAGAAGTGGTATCTAAAAAACATAGTGACAAATAAATCTTGGGTGAATGATGAGGATGCTGTAAAGTTGTGCATTCTTTATCTTTTGGAATTATTTGTTTGTCCTTCTAACAAAGACCATGTATCCTTTATAGACAACTTTAAGTTTTATTTGGTAAAGTCTGGTCATTTTTAGTCATTCCATGGGGTATTAAATCCTTCAATCAGATTATGGAATCAGTTAGACATCGTCTAAATTCCCGTGTACATTCTTATCTCATACGGGGATGCTCATTAGCCTTGCAAGTGTGGCTATATGAGTGTTGCTTGACAGTGAGCACGGAGATTGCTACGAGGTCTTCTGACTCAATACCTCGTATGTTAAGATGGTCAGCTTCTAAGGGGCAGATTTGGTTAACTGCCTTTGAAGAGAAGGTGATCAAGCCTGAGTGGATTAAGGTATTTTTTTCAGTTTTTTGTTACTGTCTACATTTACCTACAGAATATCTACAATTATTCTACATTTTCTGCATTATTGGAACTTACTTTTTTTTTCATCATTCAGTTCACATCCATGACTGAATGTGGAGAAGAGATTGCAGTGCTTAATTTGCCAAACAAAATTGATTATGGAGCTGAGTTGGGTGCACAATCATCAGAAGTTCCAAATGTTGATTCTCCAACATTGGAACCCAAACATACAGAAGCTCAACAGGACAAGGAATCTGTGGCTAAGAAGCTAAGGAAGCTGCAAAAGGGAATTCAGCAGGTATTAATATTAACTACAATATTTTTACATTTTATCTATATTTTATCTACATTTTCATAACAGTTTATGTAGTCTGCAGTGTAGTTAAATTGTAGTATAATTCTATAATTCTACATTTTTAACTTGTAGGTTGATGAGAAGGTAGATGGTTTTAGGAAGGTTGTCTTTGAGGAACTCCATAACCTTAGAGTTTTTGTAGATGAATCTATGAAGAATGTTGTGAAATTGATAAACAGGACATATGTTGTGGATGAGGCAAAGGTAATAGTTGACACATATTTATACACCAAAACAAATTATTTACAATACAAATAATATACTAACATTAAATCTATAGTTTGCTGGTAGTTCAACCAAAAATAATGACCAACAACAAGGATTGAACAACCAGCAATTTCATTGCAATATTGGTGCTCAAGTGCATGCAAACACAAGCAACACAGGTATCTACAAACTAGCTACAAATTAGTTTTATTATTCACATTTTACCTACAACTTCCTATTTATATCTACAACTTTCAATGCGGTATTATATAGTATTATTTACCTTTTATATTTTAAATTGATGCTGCAGTTTGTCAAGAACATGTTCCAGCACATGGGGACTTATATCCAGATTTTCAAGAAGCAGCTGAGGTTGAACATGCAGGTATAAAATCATGCTGTCATTCATAAAATGTAATTGTTGTTTATACAATTTTACATTCATGTTAAGTAATATATGTTTTATGTAACAGATATTGATAATGTCAATGTGTGTTCCCCAATTCATGGAGTGACAGTAGCAGCTGAAACAGAACAAGTCATTGAGACACATCAAAATGAAGGTGAAGATGCACTTCATGTGGATGAAGTTGTTCCTGAAGGATCAGGAATTGATAAGAAGGGTGTCACATTGGATGACATTGAGTTGCCAGATAACTTGACACAATTGGTTATGTTTGGAGAGCCCATACCACATGAAGAAACCCCTATTCATCCGGGGAGAACTAGGCAACCGGGGAAACATGCACGATCACCTTTCATACCTCTATACAGTTCTGGAGGCAGCAGCTCTATTGCCCCTAAATTTTTCTACCTCAAGCACCCCTTCATAACTCTAATTGGTGAAAATGTAGATGCTGATGTGTTAGANCTTATGGTAGTTGTTGTTATTAGCAGCTAAAGTGTAGATAATTATTAGAACATTTGAATTCTGCCTTTTGTAGTTTAATATGAATCTGAATTGTAAAAAAATTGTAGTTACAGTGGGGCTAATATTATATATTATTTTATTTTGCAGCACATTGATGTTATTATGTATTACTTGAGAAAAAGAGGCAAATATGGTCCCAACAACAACAACACTAGGTTTACGATAACTGATTGCTTGTTCAAGTCAAAGATTGAACAAATATATGAGAAGTTCATAAGTTCTCCAACAGAACAAAAGTATTCGGTTGTTAAACCCGATGATGATGTTGCAGAATATATTCTTGGGTATAGAATTCTTGCTAATGTTGCCCGGGATGAAGTTCACTATGTCATCATGCCCGTGAATATTGTAGAGAATTTCCATTGGTTGTTGGTCGTTTTCGACATAGCGGACAGGCAACTTTATGTGTACGATTCCATGGTTTCTTCACACAATCATAAGGCTGTTGAAGCATGTGTTGAGAAGTTTTCAATCATTATCCCTCTGTATTTGTCTTGCACTGGTTTCTATGGGAAGCGTAAAGATATTGACTTCAAGACCACAAAGGCATACATTGAGAAACCAGTTACAGACCCTCTCAACATACAGTGGTTGGTTGCGGAGATTCCTCAGCAAAAGGAAGGATCACTGTAAAAAATCTATTCTCTCTTTCTCGATGTTTAATTTTTTTTAATCATTTGTTAAATAATTCAAATTTTGTGTCTTATGCAGCGATTGTGGTGTATTTGTGGCTGCTTTTGTGGAATATGCTAGCCTTGGAGATTTGTCAATCCCTTCAGAAGACCTTTCGGATATCGACCAACACCGTACACGCTATGGAGCTCTACTATGGGACTATGCTACAAAGAAGCAAGAAGATGGGTCAATCAGTGAGAGTGAAGTTACAGGAAGGTTAGCAAGGAGGAAGGGTGCACCTGCTTTGAATGAGAAGACTAGAGTGCATAGAAAGAAGAAATAGTGTCCTGTTTTCCTAGTTTTCTTGATGCAAATTTGTAGTTGAAGGAGAATACAATACTTTATGAACAAAATTATTAAGTTTTTATTGCAGCATACATTATTCTTTTGTTATTTTATGTTTCATTATTAGTTATTCACTTCAATATAAATTGGCTTGTTTACAACACCGTATCATTTTTATATTAAACATGAGTATTTTCATGAATATAGTTATTGTATATAAATATTGCAGCTTTTTATCATAATTTTAAGATGTTTACCTCCAAGTTCTATGTAATATTTATATATAACTGTCTGTTGAATATAAATTATACAACAAAAATGAAGAAATAAATACTCTAATTGTAGAAATGTGTTATCCACAATTAATCTGCAAATTTTCTAGAAGATTTTACATAAACTATAATTTATCTACATTTAACCTACATTTTGACTACAATCTGGACACAATTTACATGGAGTTATTTTTAGTATCAATTGTATTGTACATAATAAGTACTAAAATATAATTACACTAATTCAAAAACTAATGTAGATGCCTGACAAGATATATAAGAGCATATTTAACACACATGAACAAATTGTAGATGAATTCATAATGATTTTTAAAAACTTAAACGATTACACTGCCAAAATCCGCTAACTTTAACCCACTAACAGTTAGTTTGAATAACCATTCTAACTACATGATATTCATTTCTTTCTGGGAGCATTCTTGCAAGATCTTTTGTTGTGCCCTTCACCTCCACAATTTCCGCATGACACCTTGTACTTCTTAGACTTTATTTCATCATGTGTTTTATATCTTTCCTTTTGAGGTGTGCCTGGCTGCCTTTTATCTCCACTCGGTGGCTTTACTACCTCATCCAAAATATGTTGTGGCACATTCCATTTGTTTTCATCGGGAAGAGGATTTACTGGTATTTCATACGTACGCAGAAGGCTCTCCCTTGTGTAATATGGAGAGCAATAGTTTTCGTATGTTTCATGCCTGTACCTTAATGCAGCCAAAGCATGCGCACATGGAAGTTCTTCAAGTTGGAATTGGCCACAGCTGCACTTCTTGTTTTCTAGACACACAATGTACCGCTTCGCACCATCCAACACAGTATGTTATGATCTGTTGAAGCCTTCACCTACATTTTCAGAACAAACACAAATAAACAATAGTTACAATATTAAAAATATAGTATCTACAATATTTTTATTTTTTATCTACAAAGTAATTACAAACCACAATTCAACTACATTTTGCCTACAATTTATCTACAATCTGGAGACACTGTGTATTAAAAAAAAATTTCCCTGCACCAAGACACTATATATTAAAGAGAGCTTACCCTAAGTTTCTGAGATAAATGTACTATTTTTCTCCAATTCTTTGTTGAATTCGTAACCAAGGTATGTGAAGGTACCCTTAGCCTTCAATAACTTCTCTTTCGTCCAAGTTTCAAGAAACGTCCTCATACACTCTAAAAGGTCAAATATTGGCAGCTCTCTTGCATATTTTGTTACAGCATTCAATGACTATGCAATGTTTGATGTCATAGTCCAAGTTCTATTTACCGTTGCATGTACTCTTGACCATCTATGATAGCCAATATCATAGAGGTATGATTTAACACGAGGGTCTATATCTTTAATCTTCGACATCCTTTCATTAAATTCATCCAGAGTGTATGCCCCTGCTGTAGCAAAGTACAATTCATGTAATTGTAGACGACCCTTCTTGAATTTTGACCTTATATTTGTCCAAATATGCCACATACAAGAGTAGTGTGGCATGCCCGGATAGACAATTGATGTTGCCTTCATTATACTCTCATTTCTATCTGAAACAACACACATTGAAGGTCTTTCACCATATGCCTGCTTGAATTGCTCGAAGAACCACTTCCAAGATGCATCATTTTCAGAATCAACCACAGCATATGCTAAGGGCAATATTGTACGTACATTCAAAATTCATAAAATTTTAAATGGCAGATTTGCAGATGTATATAAAAATATGAATACACAACAACTACAATTTACCTTCAAATATAGAAAAGTTATCTACATTTTATTTGTACTGCCTACAAAATAACTACAAACTTTCTACAATGTATCCATATTTTATAAACTGCCAACAAAATAATTACTAAAATTTTACACTTTTTACCTGCTGCATCCATAATGCTTGCAGTCAGCATAATCCCCCTGTAGGCTGACTTTAAGAATGTTCCATCAACAACTACTGCTGGCCTACAATGTTGCCAACCACTTATTGGTGTAGAAATAGCAACAAATGCGTACAAGAAGCATTCATATGCTGTCTTCTTCAATTTAACATGAGAACCAGGATAAGTCTCCTCAAGAATATAAAAATATTTGGGTAATTTGCTGTAGGAGTCAGCCGGATTCCCTCTCAAAAATTGTAAAGCCTTTTCCTTTGCTCTCCATGCTTGCATGTAGCTTAGGTTCACTCCGTGTTCTGCTAACATGTCAGTCAGTATGTCCTTTGGTGTGTACACAGTTTTTGGGTCACAATACTTTGGAATGGCCATGCTACAAACTACAGCTGCAATATGTTTGCGCTGTATGAATGTTTCGTCCATTAAGGAGCATGTGTGTTGTCGGTTGAAACTCCTTATCTTGAAAATTGTGGAATCATTAATTGATGTTGCCTTGAAGTGCCATTTACAGTTTTCACCAACGCATACAAGCCAGTAGCTGCCAAAAAAAAAAACAAATTATAATTGTAGGTGCAACAGAAGGATTATTTTAAGGGAAAATAACATAAACTACAATTTAACTACATTCTAACTACAATTTATCTACAATATTAAAAACCCCATTTTTTGAACAATGCACTGTTTAGAATCAGATTTTCTCTATACCTTCTATGACTAGATCTTTTAACTTTGAACTGGAACTTGTGCACCACAGAAAAGTGCTTTATTGCAGCAGCTACAATTTGCTTGTCCTGATACACTTGTCCTTCTTCAATATCGGTTTGCATATAATTTTATTATTTCACTTTGATATTCCTCTATATCTGGAGAGGATGGCATATCAAGTAACTTTAGCGATCCAGATGAACCTGCATCAAAATAGAGATAAACAGTGTCATTATACATTTGTAGAATCTTTGTAGATAATTTGTAGATATCTACAAAAATTTGTAGTCATCTATTTTAAGATGTCAGACATTGTAGTTACACTGTAGTTAAATTGTTGCACTTTGTAGATTGCTCTGAAAACAATACTGCTTGCCTCTTTCTTTATGAGAAATTGTAGTCAAATTGTAGATATATGTAGTAAATTTGTAGATAATATCATAAAACTAAAATTCTAAGCATTTTTCGAACTACACAAACCTGCACTTGTGTTATCATTGGTGATTGCCAATTCCATATTGAAATCTCGTACACTTATACATAGCGGATATGAACATAAGTTTTTATTCTCCTTTTTGGTCTCCATATACACACGAACCCCCATATCATTCCTAATCTCCATTGGGGGACAATTGTCGTTCACAATGTATTTGATTTCTATAATTTTTTTCAGTAGTATCAATTGATAGTTGTTATGCAATTGTAGAGATCAGAGTACTGTAGCTTGCATTCTCATCTACCACAATGGCATCCATTTCAAAATCTCTAAATCTGCCATAGTTATCCCAATTGCCATTAAATTGTAGCATAATTGCTATTTTGGACATGATTTGTTGTTGATGTTGATGTTTTTTTTTGATTTCTAGATTGAAAGAAGAAAAGATGAAGAAGAGATAGATCTGATCGAAAATTTGATAGAAGCAACGATGAAGAACAGATTTTTTCAACTTTGAGTTGTTGAAACTCGAAAATTTTGAATTCTACAATTTGAATTCAAATCTTAGAAGCTGTTAGTAGTTGAATATCTTCGTAGTTTTTGTAGATTTTAGTTGTTGAATATCTGTTCGTTCTTTTTTTTTCAGAATTTGAATTGTAGTTCTGGAGAAAAAAACGCAGATGTGAAATCTCCTTTCCCTTTTTAAAAATTGAATTTAATGTAGAATCAATTATCACCAAGAATCTCTCCTTGATTTTAGCGCATTTTTAGGGAATATTCTGATCCTTTAATGCCTAATAGTCGAATGGTACAAATTTTGTAGGTAAAATGTGGACTGGGCGGGTAATATACACAATATGCACATTTTTGGTAATAAACTTTCATATATGGTATAGGAAGGAAAAAATCCCCTTACTTTATGTATGTTTAGTTTGTGTTTGAGTTTTTGGGCCAAGACCCAATATAATGTAATAATTAGATAAATAAAACATGTCGGTGTATTATCAACAACATAACAGAAATGAGATTTTTTTTGTCTCGTACCTCTTTTCTCATATGAACCCTAATCAACCTCTGCTCAAATTTAATTCGATTCACTAGTTTTACATGGTATCAAAGCGGACAACCGCTAATTCTGGTCTCCCTATTTCGAGCGGTGTTACCCTCATTCGTATCCACCAATTTTTTCTCAGCTTTGTTGCCGTTCGTGGTTTACTTTGTCTCTGGTAGTTTCCTCTCGATTTTTGGCTAGAATCAGGGTCTGAGTTGCTTTTTCGTCGTGTGTTGGTGGTATTTGTGATACTGTTGACATCCAATTGTGTCCGCCTTTTCTTCCAAATTATTTTCTTTAAGCTTCTAATAACATTAATAATGTAAGAGTACATATTCCATTATTTTTAGCAGAAATTTGACTAATTTATTATTATTATTATTATTGTTATTATCATCATCTTTCCAATTGTCATTTATGAGANTGGCCATTGGATTAGAATGAAAATAGATGGCTAGGATTAAATCTTGCACTTAAGTGGGCTAATGGGTTGGGAAGAATGAGCTAAGGGTAATTGGGTTGTACCATGTTTTTTTGGTTGTTTTTTTTTATTTCTTTTCTTTTATTAAAAGGATGAATTAAAAATAGCTTTATAAGGATACTAGTATATTTAAGATAATAAAAATGTTTAGAGAAGACACATAATTACTATATTAATTAAATTTAAATACTACTCA
This sequence comes from Nicotiana attenuata, assembly GCF_001879085.1. Classification (NCBI taxonomy): domain Eukaryota; kingdom Viridiplantae; phylum Streptophyta; class Magnoliopsida; order Solanales; family Solanaceae; genus Nicotiana; species Nicotiana attenuata. Next base: position 238,373 of record NW_017670642.1, read on the forward strand.
ATATATACTAAAATGTAAAATATTTTTGAAATTTTTCTACTTATCTTTTTTTTGAAAATTAAAATGCCAAGACCATTTTTTGTATTTTCAAAAATAAAACTAACTAGACCAAATATCAACTAGCTAGAATAAGGGAAAATATTTTTGCAGTTTATTTTTAGATAAAATAAAGTAAAGAGAGCGATACTAAATATAAACTAAATATTTATGCTAAAATATAAAAATCATGGGGAGAGTCAAAAATCACATGTCTACAATCACTAGGATTTGCTACAAAACATAATAGTAATCCGAATTTTTTTACTTGGTTATCAGTAGAATTTGCCATAAAATATGACAATTGCTAGAATTGTTTTATATTTTGATTGCCCGCATTTGACGTAAAACATGACAATCGCTAGGATTGCCACAAAACATGGCAATCATAAAAATTTTCATATAGAAAATTTTTGGCGATTGCTGGAAGCGCTTCCCAAGATTCTAGCCGGAGGCTATTTTCACAAAACTTTTCTTACCAAGGCCAAATTATTAACGATGATACTAAAAAAGTCCGCCCAACGTAATTTTCTGCACGTCAAAAGATTACTAGGGCTGAGATGCGTAAAAAAAATTAATAGCACGCGAACAATAAATGGTTGGTTTATAATTACAAGGGGTGTCTTTGTTGGACAGCACATGCCCAATACACCACCGTCCCAGTTATAGCTGAAACAACATCTTTGTACAAGTTATACACTTATATGTAATAGTTACATTTTGTAATAGCTAGCCATATTTTTGCATTTACTTGATTGCCACTTCTACTTATATATAAACAAATAGATGGTTCTGGAATAAACAAGTGAGAAATTATTCATTTTAATAAGATTAGATATTTTCTCTCTCTCTTCATTTCTCTTCTTCTTCTCTACTTCTTCCTCTCTGATAATGGAGTTTGTACAATAATCGAGCTCCCCTTCACTTGACATGGTATCAAAGCCGAGAATCGGTATCAGCTCTCTTGTCCGAGTCGAGTGATGTTACCCTCGACCTTAGTTTTACAAGTTTTGGTTTCAACTACGAACCCTAGTATTCCAAAATTTGGGTTTTTTTTTCTTCATATTACTGCGTTTTACGGATGTTGTGGTCGATTACTTCAAGGATGAAGGTTTACTGATATTGTCCATGGAGTTTTGACTAAATTTCAAAGCCTCGACAGTTTTCCACTATTTCAGAGGAAGAGCGGTATCATCTATTCTAACTCCTATTCGTTACTGTTTATATGTGATTCTTCTCAGAAGCTTTCTTAGAAATATCATCTGATTTTAGAAATACTAGCTATTATCATGACCATAAATGCTGAAACTACGTCTTCGTCCCTCTCCTACGAGGTTTTTGCTACTTTTATAGCCTGTTTGGCCAAGCTTCTTTTTGGCCAAAAGTGCTTTTTTTTGCCAAAAGCACTTTTGGCCAAAAATTAAGGTGTTTGGCCAAGCTTTTGGAAGGAAAAAAAGTGCTTTTGAGGAGAAGCAGAAGCAGTTTTGGAGAAGCAGAAAAAAGTAGCTTCTCTCCAAAAGCACTTTTTTGAGAAGCACTTTTGAGAAAAATACACTTAGAAGCAGTTTATTAAAGCTTGGCCAAACACTAATTGCTTCTCAGAAGTGCTTTTCAAACTAATTAGCCAAACACAAACTGCTTCTCACCAAAAGTACTTTTGAGAAAAACACTTTTGAAAAAAAAGTACTTCTCAAAATAAGCTGATTTTTGCAGCTTGGCCAAACGGGCTATTAGTCTAGATCATTTTCACCCTTTTTATGTTCATCCGTCGGATAGTCCTGGTACTCATTTAGTTTCTCCTCCATTTGATGGTACTGGTTTTGTCTCATGGAGGAAAAGTATTCTTGTTTCTCTGTTTGCCAAAAATAAACTGGGCCTGATTAATAGTCGGCATGATAAACCTGCAGTAGATTCTCCCTATTATCCCTTTTGGGAAAGGTGCAATGACATGCTGATCACTTGGATCACTAATTCTCTTTCTAGGGATATTGCTACCAGTGTATTGGGTACGACACTGCTAGGGAAATTTGGTTAGATATAAATGAAAGATTTGGACAGTCTAATGGGTCCAAATTCATTCAGATTCAGGGTGTGTTTGGTATAACGGAAAATATTTTCCGTGGAAAATATTTTTCAAAAAAATATTTTCTTGGAAAACAAGTAGTAATCTTATTCATTTTCCGATGTTTGGTACGCAAATTAAGGAAAATGACTTCTCAAGAGTATTCATAAATAATTTATATATAATAAGCATGAAACCATAAACTTTCAAACCAACAACCTTCCGAACCCACATTTTTCATAAACTTTCGAACCGCTAAACTTTTGAAATCGCGGGATTTCTAAACCGTAAACTTTACTATAATTTATAAACCCGCAAACTTCCAAACACATAAAAGGTAAGGGTAGGGAAGGTTGAGAAGGAGTTTTGGAAAATATTTTCCCTTCTCTTGATAAGGAAAACATTTTCCTCCAATTGGAGGAAAATGAGTTCATAAGGAATATATTTTCCAAAACATTTAAGCCAACCAAACATGGAAAAATTAAAAAATATTTTCCGAAAAATGTTTTCCTTCATACCAAACACACCCTCAGAGGGAAATTAGAAGTATCTCTCAAGGGACTTCAGATATTGCATCATATTTTACTAGGTTGCGAAGTCATTGGGATGAAATGAGTACTGCCTATGTAGGTCCTGTTTGTTCTTGTGGTGCTTTACCCAAGTTCATTGAAGAACTCAAGCTCTTTTGGTTCTTAGTTGGCCTCAATGAATCTTACTCTACAGTTAAGAGTAACATTCTTATGATGACTCCACTCCCTACTGTTAGTAGAGCTTATTCTATGCTACAACATGATGAGAAACAGAGGGAATCTTCTCACACACCAGGCTTCTCCAATGAGTTAGTTACTTTCTCTGCATCTTCTACACCTTCTGGTAATCAGAAAATTTCTAATCAAAGGGTTCAATTTGAGTCAAGAAAGCCTGGGCAAGGTGTGGGAGTATCATGCAAGTACTGTAAAAAGTCAGGTCACACCATTGAGAAGTGCTACAAGTTGCATGGATTCCCTTCTGATTTCAAGTTCACACGGTCTAAAAGGCCTGCCTCATGTGTTCATGCTGACACTTCATCCATTGAGTCTTCAGTTCAAGCTCCTCTTTCCCAACCTGGGACTTCATCCACTCATGGTTTAGGCCAGGAGCAATATCAACATCTTGTATCTCTTCTACAACAAGCAAATATATCTCCTGGTACCAACAACAATGGTTCTTCTGGAGAAACTTTTGGCTATGCTCACTTTGCAGGTTTGTTAAAAAGTTCTGTGGTTAATTCTGTTGATTTTCATGTTTGTGTATCTTTTCAGTTAAGTGATGATACTTGGATTTTATATTCTGGGGCTACTAACCATACGACACCTCATAAACAGTTTCTTCACAATTTAAAACCATTACCTAAGCCTTTTTTAATCACTCTTCCTAATGGTTATAAAGTCATGATTGTCTCAACTGGCTCTTTACACCTTAGGGATGACATAACCTTACATAATGTTCTTCTTGTGCCTTCTTTTCAATTTAACTTGATCTTAGTATATCAACTTCTTCTTCAACTTAATTGTCTTGCAATACTCACCATTTCTAATTGCTATTTACAGGACCCTTCTATGAAGAGGCCACTGAAAATTGGTAAAGCTACTAATGGTCTGTATTTTCTCCATCTTGATGATACTGCTCCATCATCTATGTCAGTCCAATCTGCTGCTTACAATGTTTCTGATTTTACTGCATCTTCTTCCACTGTTTTTACTAATCAGTCTTGTAATGTTTCTAGTTCTAGTTCTGCACTTAATCCCGTAACTCTTCTTCCCCCCGCTCCCCATTGTAATTCAATTTCTAGTATCAATAAAAGTGATATGTTTTGGCACCAGAGACTAGGCCACATACCCTTTGCTAGAGTGAAGTCTATTCCATTTGTTTCTAGCAAAGTTTCTTTTAAACAATCTTTTATTTGTCCTATCTGGCCTATGGCTAGGCAACAAAGATTACCATTTCCTGATAGCTCCATTCACACATCTGCTCCTTTCCAATTAGTACACATTGATATTTGGGGACCCTACAATACTAATACCTATGATGGTTTCAGATATTTCTTGATTTTAGTAGATGATTTTACAAGAATCACCTGGACCCATCTACTCTCATGCAAGAGTAATGCTTTATCAGTTATTAAAGCTTTTACTTCTATGGTAACCACATAATTCCACACTTCAGTTCAAAGGTTTAGATCTGATAATGCTTTTGAGCTTGGTACTAGTTCTGAGGCCAAATCCTTTTTCTCTTCCCAAGGTATTTTACACCAGACCACCATTCCACACACACCACAATAAAATGGGGTTGTAGAAAGAAAACATAAGCACTTACTGGAAATATCTCGGGCTTTGTTGTTTCAATCCAACTTACCCCCCAAATATTGGGGTGATTGTGTCTTAACTGCTACATACCTTGTCAATAGATTTCCTTCTACTGTTTTGAATAACATCTCACCTTATGAAAAACTCCTGGTCACCCTCCTTCCTATGATCATCTCAAGTACTTTGGTTGCTTATGTTTTGCCACCTCACCTAAGTTTGGAGGGATAAATTCCAATCTATGGCCATTTCTTGCATCTTTCTTGGTTATCCTTATGGAAAGAAAGGATACAAACTCTTTAATTTATCCACTCATTCCATTTTTTACTCCAGGGATGTTGTATTTCATGAGTTTGTCTTTCCTTATGCTTCCCATTCTTATCCTATTTTCACAGCTCCATCTCCTAATTTTGTTGAAACTCCTTCTTCGACCTCTTCTGCTCCATTAGTCTCCACTTCCTCCTCTTCTCTAATTTCTGCCCCTGTCTCTGCTCCTCTTCCTGATCTTCCCTCTTCTGTTGCACCTTGTACTCCTCCACCTCTTTGGAAGTCCCTTAGGGTGAGTAATCCTCCTCTCTATCTTTTTGATTATGTATGTTCAATGTTCATTCTTCTGCCCCTCCTAATTCTAAGCTATCCACTGCTGAGTTGCACTTGCATGAGCCTCAGTTTTACCAACAGGCTGCTTCCCATCATGCTTGGCAAGAGGTAATACTAAAGGAATTTGAAGCTCTTGAGGCTAATCACACTTGGGACATAGTCCCTCTTCCTCCAAACAAGAAGCCCATTCCTTGCAAATGGGCGTATAATATCAAACAGAAGTCTGATGGTTCTACTGAGAGGTACAAAGCTAGGTTGGTGATTAGAGGGGATACTCAAAAAGAGGGCATTGACTACAATGAGACTTTTTCCCCTGTAGTTAAGTTCACTACAATTAAATGCCTCCTCTCCCTTGCTTCCAAGAAGGGTTGGACAGTCTACCAACTAGATGTAAATAATGCTTTTCTTTATGGAGATCTTAATGAAGAGGTATACATGAAAGTTCCCCCTGGCTTGCACGTTTCTGCTTCTTCTACACAGCCTTCCTCTACTTCTCCTCTAGTTTGCAAGCACAAGAAGTCTTTGTATGACCTCAAGCAGGCTTCTAGATAGTGGTTTTCTAAACTGTCTGAAGCTCTGCTCTCTCGAGGCTACATTTCAAGCAAAAAATGATTATTCCTTATTCACAAAATCTGTTGCTGGGTCTCTCACTGTGCTGGCTGTATATGTTGATGACATTTTGTTAGCTAGGGACAACATTTCTGAGTTAGACAGTGTCAAAGCCTTCCTAGATGCACAATTTAAGATAAAATATTTGGGTTCCATTCATTACTTCTTGGATTTGGAGGTCACTCACACTTCTCAGGGATTTGTTATGAGCCAACAGAAGTTTACTTCTGATTTGCTAGCTGAATTTCAGTGTCAAAATTTCTCCTCAGTGTTGACACCTCTTGATTCTTCCATCAAATTAGTAGCTGACATGGGAGAGCCACTATCTGATCCCAGCACTTATCGGAGAATCATTGGGAAGTTGAATTTTCTTCAGCATACCCGGCCTGATATTGCCTTCTCTGTGCAACAACTTAGCCAGTTCTTGCAGGCTCCTCAAATTCCTCATATGTTTGCTGCTATCCATGTCCTTAGGTATTTGTCTGCCGCTCCTGATCTTGGGATATTGCTGTCCAATTTTTCTGATTGTTCTCTTATGGCATATGCTGATTCTGACTGGGCTGCTTGTGCGCAGTCTCGGTGGTTTGTCACTAGTTATTACATCACACTTGGTGGCTGTCCTATATCTTGGAAGAGTAAGAAGCAGCCCACCATTTCATTATCTTCTGCTGAGGCAGAATACCGCGCTGTGCGCATGGTTGTGGCTGAAATTTCTTTTCTGATTAGGATTCTAGCTGACCTTGGGCTGTTGATATCCTCCCCTGTCCTTGTTTATTGTGACAGTCAGGCAGCACTTCATATTGCTCGGAATCCTGTTTTTTATGAGCGTACAAAACACATCGAGATTGATTGCCATTATGTGTGCGACAGTCTGCATTCTGGCCTGGTTTCACTTTATTTTGTTCCCAGTTCTGAACAAGTGGCTGACATATTAATCAAGTCTCTTCTAGGCCCCCTCCATCATCATCTATTTGGCAAGCTTGGTGTGCTCTCACCCTCAAGCTTGGGGGGGGGGGGGGGCGGTGTTGGACAGCACATGCCCAATACACCACCGGCCCAGATATAGCTGAAACAACATCTTTGTACAAGTTATGCACTTATATGTAATAGTCACATTTTGTAATAGCTAGCCACATTTTTGCATTTACTTGATAGCCACTTCTACTTGTATATAAACAAATAGATGGTTCTGGAATAAACAAGTGAGACATTATTATTTTAATAAGATTAGATATTTTCTCTCTCTTCGTTTCTCTTCTTCTTCTCTGCTTCTTCCTCTCTGATAATGGAGTTTGTACAATAATCGAGCTCCCCTTCACTTGACAGTCTTCGCAACTGACTCATATTATAGGGGAGGGGCTTACTTGTGAAGTTTCAATTTGTATAAGCGTGTACCATAACTTCAATTGTTAACAGTTAAAACAAAATCATGGTTTATTTAAACACGAACGACTCAAAAGATGCAAAATTTTAGAGAAAGGTACAGCTTATTTTTTATTATTAGATAGCTCCATTAAATATTAGAGTAAGTTATAAGAAGGACAAACCCTTAAATCTTTTATTAGCTTCTGGGGAAAAGGAGCAGGAATATGCATGGCGGTCGTAGATGATCGAGTTTGTAAATTGATGAAGCAGAGATTCACAGATCAAAAACAAACAAATCCTGCACATATAACAAGAACAGACCACAAGAATACACAGGTAGGCAGATGCTTATGCTTTCCAAAGGATTTTTATGGTGATTGTAACCATTTCTCTATATAAATATTCTTACCTAAATGCCGATTGTCGGGGTACATTTTCTCAAAGCTAGGAAAATCACATAAATTAACTTGACTGGACATAGGAATTGAGGGTCACTTACTATATTAGCCCTCTCCACTACAATATATTTTCTTCAAATTATATTGTCTTATCCCATGACGGTGCATCTAACAAGGTTATTTTCTTATTTTATAACTTTTGTGCTTACTGGTATACATTGCAATAGAAACTGATGAGTCGATTCACTTGTTTAATTTTTGTTAATGCATCAAATAGATTTAGTGTGCAGAGGGGTTGTGCACTATGATTTATGATGAAAGGTACTAAAAATTACTTCCACAAAAATATACTATTCAATATCTATAAGTACCCATTTTAACACAATATTAGTAATGGTTTTGCTCGATTGGCTTATGCGGTGGGAGTGCCCTTCTTACTTTATAAATTAGAATGTTGTGATGAAGAAAAGAGATTAAAGGATATGTAAATATAAATTAAAGGCAGAAAACTTGGATGCAAAATCTATACTCCTATAGTCATTATTTCTTTTGGCCAACGAATCTTTAAATTAGGGGGAAACACAGTTTTTCCAAGCTCACTATAATTTAGTTATCAGATAATCCAAAACTACACTTGTCAATTGCTTTTTTGGCCGTTCGGATAATCCAACTTGTGTTTTGTCTTTATTTGTAAAGGTTATCACATATATGTCATCATTATTTCGCTCAATCCTTGTTTAGCAAATTATGAATCGAAATTACTTTTTTTCTTTCTAAAGCTTGCATGCCAAAATTTCATATAGTGGCATATATATGGTACGTAATGTAGGAGTATAATGTATAGTATGATAATTAAACATGTGTATGAAAAGAAGTACAGCGCCAAGTACGTGCGGAAGAAGACACAATAATCATTCTTATCAAACTAAAATTACAAGACATGATAAATTTATTTCTAGTACATCTAAATATCGGAAGTTACTAATGAGCCACTAATAAACACGAGAATCTCATGAATAAGAAGATTTGAATCTATCTTTTTCTACTGCAGGAGTACTAGTTTCACCTTTTTGATTGAAGAGGATCTTAGTACAACTGATGATTATTATAAAAAGAAAAAGCAAAGAGAGTACCACTATTTTGTAACAGTATTATAATAGAGAATTGCAAGTAAATTTCCAAAAACAGACAAGCCTCTTTGAAAAAGTCACTGCACAAAAAGTAGCAACAGATAACTAAATTTGAGGGTATGAATGGTATTATTTAAAGGAGAAAAAGTGAGAGGAGAACTTCAAGTTTCCTTTGGCTACAAGGCTACACTCCCTAAGAGGAGACAATAAGACGTTACAGTGTTTATTCTTTTAGAGGGAGATCACAATTTCACATGATGTTTTTGACCATAAAGTATTGAACTCTTAACCTTTTCATCAATGGTTGCTCTCTTTTGAATCTGTCTATTCTTTTCCTTTACTCCATCTATGGATAGACCAATACCGAACTTACTCTAATTTCCCACTGAAAGCTTAAAGAAGATACTGCATAAGTGAGATTCATTCCAGTTGTATCTCGTTACTTTTGAGGAATGTCTTCTTTCTTTTCTTCTCTCTTTTTAGAAGCTCAATAATACTGTTTCTTTTAAGATAAAAGCGTTTAGTTTATTTGAATTTTTGGATTTAAACACGGCCACGATTATGGACAATGAAGACACATTAATTTATTACATTCTACTTGATCTTGATAATATTTATTAGGAGTATTAATTAAATAATTATAAGTATACAATTATATTAAGCATAACTCGGCGTACAAAACATTTTGCATTCACGTCCAGGTTCGAAAAAAGAACGTACCCCAAGGGACGGGATGTAGATAAGTTACCTTAATGCAAACACTAGTGACTATTTTCACCACGAATCCATGACCTATAGGTCATACAACGACAATTATATCACTGCTCTCCTTCCAAGTATACATTTAAATTATATTTTTTTATTTTATTATGCAATAAATGATATAATTCATATCCACTAATTTAACTACGCATCTGGATTTAAAATCACAACATTATGTGCGGTTGCTTAGCTAATTTGCATTTCCATGCATGCAATGCATGGGTTGTTGGATAAGTGCATGTAAAGGTCCGCGTGGCACGTGAATTAATGGGTAATGATCAAGACTTTTTTGGGTTAGTGTTAAGCAGCAAAGCAGATGAGATATGACTATAATTAGAGGCAATATTTGGAAAATTGGTCGCAGAGTTAGGAAGGGACCCACAAAATCCAATGTGCCACGTAAATCATCATTCATCATCATATATATGAGGGGAAGCGTGAGTGTAAATGGGGCATTCGTGTGGGTTTGGTTTCCATGATTAAGCAAATCCCAGAGTTTCATTAAAAACAGTATAAACCACAGATCGCGCATTTATTGCCAGAATATTTATTGGCATTTGAGATTACTGCTTCTTTATTCCCACCCCCTCTATCTTATACAGCCTGCCATCTGTCATGAGTAATCAATATTCCTTTTTATTTTGGACGAGAGTGGTTTGACTCGGCACGAAATTTAAGAAAAAAAAGAAAATTTTTAAATTTTTAGTTTAAGTTTGAGGGGTACAAATTTTATGGATTCATGATATTTGTAGGGGTATAAAAACTTCTCATTAAGGATAAAATGATTAAAATAAAGAGTTTAAAATTGAATTAGTTCCAAATTTAAAAATATATCATTTAGTTTGATACAGACTAAATAGGAAAGTACATCATCTAATTTAATTTGTAACGGAAGGAGTATAACTAGCTCATTATATTTTCTTTTTATTTTGGATTTAAATCCTTTCTTCCTTTTTCTTTTATTTTTTGTGTCTTGCTAGTTAGAGTTTTTAAGCCTAAAATGGTCCATTGACCCCCATTTTTTCCTCATACAAAACATACAATGAAGTAGGGAATTGCAACCTAATTTGAGCAGTCTTTATAATTTTATTATGCGATCAATTGGTTAACTGAATTTCATGCACTTTTAATACGAGTGAGAATTGTCGAAATTAATTTAACAATTAAAGTTATTAAAGTTCGACCGTGAAGTAGACTTTATCAACACAGAGTGTATGTATTAAATGCATAATCGAAAGATCACTTCAATTAACCAGAAAAAAAAAAGTTCAAAATTAGAGTATGAGATATTGGGGTTTGTGGGAACCAATAACTTCTGTCTATATATTAAAAATTCATTAAATATCTATAAGTATTTTATCACGAATTCAATTATTTTTTTATATTAATTTAAGATGTTATAAATTTAAAATTCTGAATCCGCATTAATTCTAACCAAAGACATCTTTCCACAAGTTAAATGAATGTAATGAGTAACTAGTCTTATAGAGAGCCAACGGAAGTGTGCATATCGGTGTATTGTATAAAATGCAATGAGACGTCTGCAGTGTAGAGAGGGTAATGAGAATTGTGTAAATCGAAAAAAAACTAGTGGGGTGGGGGAGAGGGGGTAGGGGGTTTGATGGAGCATCTTTTGGAAAGTGAAGTGCAAGGAGGGTCTGGTCTGGTCTCTGGTCTTCCCGTTTGTCGAACTAAGGGCGACACCAATCTCAAGATGATCTGATTCTCTCTCTCTTTGCTCTTTGGACTTTGAATCTTTTAAATCCAAATCTATTGATATTCCAGAGGAGTTTTGTTCTGTTTCGGCTTTGGACCCCATCATTTTTCAATTTTCATCATGAGTATGACACTCGTGGTGGCCCCTCTCTTTTTTTATTTCTTTGTGTTCCTAAATCACCAATATAGCTTAGCTCCATTTCCCTTTTCTTTTAAAGAGAATATTTAATTCAGAGGTTACTTTTTTTTTTTTTAACCTATACTAAGTTTGCATCTTTGAGTCAAAGATTGCTCTCTATGCCCTGAAGAACATTTGTTGCTTTGATGATTGCAAAGTATCTCATTTTCATGATTCCTATTCCTTCCCCCATCCCCTTTTTCTCTTTCTAGCTTTTTGTCTCCTATCCACAAAATCAATACATTTCCTCCTATACTCTACTAGTATGCTTTTTCATTTTAATTTATTTTCCTCACGTTGTGCGTTTAAATTTCTATTTTTGTTTTTTCACGTTTTATTATACATTAATCTTTTAAATCAAGGTTTGTGTAACATTAAATCAATATTGGAAATTGGATTTAGAGAAGAATAAGTGAAGGGAAGTTGATAGATAATCATGATGACAAGAAGGACCGGATTACCTAAAACATGCATAGGACTCAATCAGTTCACGTGAATCCAGGGTACGGCCACTGCTTACTGATCAATGCCTGAAACTACTTGTTTTGTATTGTGCACCTTAGGTGAAGAAAGGGATGGTGTATATCAGTATTTAGCAACTTCCTGTCCTGTATCAGTCACTTTCAATTCATTAATCTAAATTGGTCGATGGGATGGATTGGACTGCCTAAAGCAACTAAAGAGTGGTCTTTGTTTTGTTGAATGATACATTGGAACGAATTTTACTACGCAGTATAAACACCATTACCCTACCCCAACCTAAACTCAAGTAGCCAGTCTGATGACTTGCAAATGATACACGTTTGAAACTCTTCCAATAAATATTCCCAACGATTCAGTTTCAAGATTTGGATTGACAAGCATTGGTCTAATAACATCAAGTTAATATTCTCTAGATGCAAAGGCAAACTAATAAGCTAGGTGCATAGGCGAATGGAGTCCATATTCAATGGGTTTAATTGAATTAATATTTTTATTATAGAATATAAATGTATGTTTAAATTTTTTTTAACTTTCAACAAATATCAAAATTTATCCCATACTTTTAAACAACATAATCAGTGTAATCACACAAGTAGAGTATGAAAAATTCCATAATTTTAAAGTACAATAAATTTAATATTAAAACTTTTAAAAACTAAAAATTTCAAGCTTAAATTTTGAATTCGCCTTTAATTAGTGGAGGATCTAGTCGACACTCATTGGATAGATATACTAGGTTTGAAGAGTTAAGAGTCAGGCTTTATTTCTTCGGGCGAGGATCATAATCAAAGATATGATCAGTGCACCTAATCAATTCTCAAATGTTTTCTACAACGCAGAACTAATGTCAAGAATTTCAGATTGGACTGTGCATCTTTTCGCTTGAAAGTTAAAACAGTTAGTCCCTCCGTTTCATATTAAATAAGGTACTTTTTTTTTTAGTGTGTTCCAAAATAAATGACACATTTCTAAATTTGGAAATAATTCTACTTTAAACTCTTCAGTTTACCTTTTTTGCCCTTAATGAGAAGTTTTTATAGTCACACAAATGGCATGGCCCCACAAACCTTTTACCCCTTAAGCTTTTAAGACCACAACTTTCAAAATTCTTCTTTTTTTGTTAAATTCCGTGCCGAATCAAACTACCTAAAACAATATGAAACGGAGGGAGTATTCATCTAATTATGCAAGGTAATTAATTAAGAGGAGTACAAGTTTAGTATGACTATTTAAAACATAAAAAAAGAGGTGGATTACAATAGCAATAATATTTCCACTTTCCTTGGGAGGTAGGAGGGGTGGCAGCGACAGTGCAAAAGGTGGTGGGGGGATACGGACAGAAGTTATTTTGATGTAAATATTGGGTTTGAGTTGAGACTTGAGACTGGTCGCCTCGTGATCGGAGAAGGCAGATCCATGGAAGACTGTTCCCCCTTGTCACGTGGGTTCTCTTTTGACTACCCTTATGACTATTTTCTTAATTTCTTGTATTTCTACTATACGTATATATAGGGAGTATAAAAATAATCAAATTTGCAAAAAGTTCTACTACTAACACAGAACTAACAGTATAACTCAGGTATTACTATATATAGAGACCACTTGGCACTTGCTTATGAAACCATATAATTGCATATCTTAGCTGCTTGTAGTGGCACTTCAACTCTCTCTCCGGTCCCTTTTTCTTTGTTTCTACAGTGTACCACACTTTGCTCTTCTCTCTGTTTCTGTTTCTGGCTAATTACTAGCACACTAAATAACACACATGAATCTGGTCCCTACCCCCCTCTGCATTTTTACCTGCAAACAAAGAATCCAAAAAAACGTTGTAGCAGACGTTTGACGACCAACGTGGACTCTCTGCACCTGCTGACTAGTATTTCGCCATTTTATTAGCTTATAAAGAGCTAACAGACAATACTACAAAACCCAAAGCTCTCTCCCCTAAGTTCTTCCTCCCATTCAAACCTTCTATTATTATTACATATCCCTTTCAACTTACTATTCCCTCTCCTACCTATCGCTTTCTCCCCTCCCTTTCATCTCATACTAATTGTTCTATAAACACTGCGTTGCCTCTTCCTTTACATCTCAAAGGTGAGGAAGTAGAAACTGAGAGCAAAAATGATGCATCGTTGCAGTAGCAGTTGTCATGGAAGTATGGTGGGTCCGTGTTCATGTGGTCTGTTTCACAGTCAAAGCAATGTCACTACTACTACTTCTTCTGCCTTCTCAATGCTCTTCTCCCATAACCCTAGTGCTTTTGATCATGAATATTCGGAAAACATGTACTCTTTTGCTCCTTCTTCTTCATCTGTTGATTGCACTCTCTCCTTAGGGACGCCTTCCACTCGCCTTACTAATGACATTAGTGAAAAGAGGGTAGTTCAGTCTCATGAACGTCGCTCTTCCTACATGTCCAACTTTTGCTGGGATATTCTTCAGCCAAAACAACATACTCCGTCGCCGCCTTCTTCCGCTCACAAATCCACTCGCGGCGGTAGCAATGGTAGTAACACCAACTCTACTGACCCCCTTGTTGCTCGCCGCTGCGCTAACTGTGATACTACTTCTACTCCGCTTTGGAGAAACGGTCCTAGAGGCCCTAAGGTATATGTTCTTAGCAACTCTTTTATGTCAATTAAAAATAATTATATTGTTCATAAATAGCTAAATTAATAACCTATAACTTTTTAAGATAGTATATAACTTAAGAGTATAAGTTAAATCCATTTCTCTTTGTCATTGATACTCTTTTCGAAGATATTTTTGCAATTTTCTATCAAAATAAGTTTCAACTTATAAAAATAATTAAGTACTAGTACGTACCAATTACTATTTGCAACAAATTTGATAATGTAACTTGGAAAGTGCGATAATAACTTACTACTATAATCAATCACTAAATCATATGTACTAAAATTATAATGACAGTGTAAAACTTTTTTCTCCATGCTAAATCTAAGAGTTATTACCTTTTAACCTATGAAACTAATGGTTATAAGGGATTTCTACGCAGTCACTATGCAATGCCTGTGGAATTCGATTCAAGAAGGAAGAGAGAAGAGCAAGTGCGGCAGCAGCCACCGCTAACGGTGGAAGAGGAGGAGGAGGAGGAATGGACACACAACACATGATAAACAGTACTGCTTCATGGGTTCACCATTCACAACCCCCCAAAATGCCTTGTTTCTCTTCAGCTGCCTATGGAAATGAACTCAGGTTTATAGAAGATGATGACCGTGATTCTGATGCCACCGCCATTCCTTTCCTTCCTTGGCGTCTCAATGTTGCTGATAGGCCTAGTCTTGTTCATGACTTCACTAGATAAGGATTAAAATTAGGATGAATGTTTCAAGCAGCGTTTAAATTTCACGAAAAGAAGAAAAAAAGAAAAATGGAAGCCCCCCATTACGTGTCATGATGATGGTGATGGTGGCGATATGATGGCTACGGTTCAAGAAATTCTTTTGCTTTCAGCTGTTATCTTTTTGGTCCATCTTTCACAGAGATGGAGTGAAAATGAGTTAATTCTATGTTTTTGTTTGTTGGCATTTCTTCCTTTTGGTAGTAGTTATCGTTATTCTAGTATCTTTAACTTTTCACTTTGATGATGATCAGTCAATATATATATACTAAGCAGTGGCACCACTTTTTTCTGTTAGTCCTCGTCATACATATGTAGTATTACTTTCTTGAATATGATGATCGACCAGCAGTTTTCTCTTTATCAACTGAAAGTTTTCTGCTGTTTGAGCTGCCGGCAAATTCTGAAACAGTACAGTAACTCTTTTTTAGCTTTCTACGTAATAACTGGAATTGTTGCTACGACAGTGCTGCATTAATGAATTATTAGCTCCCATCATTTCATTCTGGGCCACAACTAAAATGTTATTGATTAATCAGTGTTTGTTATACATAGATTGAGATGTTTACTTCTGTAATGTATATGCTACAGCTTTTTTCTTTTCGTTTGGAGTGCAACACAGCATGGTCCTGAAGAACATGCATGGAAATGAAATTGCTGTTTTCAGATGTAACGGAAAATTAACTCAAGGCGCTGTAAGCATAGATGTGATATTTGCATTTTGGCTCTTCTGGGAGCCTGGAATAAAGTTATACAATAAAAGCCTTTTAATTTGTTACTACAATTTACTGTTGCGCCTTCAAGATTTAGCCGGCTTAAAAAATAGTTTTACCATGGTAAAGATATTCGAATAACTAAGCTGTTAGTGGTTAGTACTGTAGTTAGCAGTTAGTGTTAGTTTGTTAATAGGAGTTAGTTATAACTAACGCATGAGGAGGTTAAGTTAGCAGGTGTATATATACACATGTAAGATCATTTTCATAGTATAATGAAATCATTTTCAGTCTAACACATATGCAGAAAATTCTCTCTCTAGAACCTTCTCCTTTCTCCTTTCAATCATTTTCTCCATTGTTGCTCAGTGATTCAAGCTCGAGCACAGTGAAACTCACAAAAAATCACTTTTCCACCCTTTTTTTCCCGATAAAATGGCCAAATTTGCAGTTACATTACTCATTGCTGCATTGGTAATGTTCACTTTGATCTCTGGTTCTGCGGCTCCTACTGTTAATTACTGGAAAAACAACTCTGATCATGTGTTCATAAAAGTTCTTATTGTGGTCGGGTTTGTAATTGCTTTTGGGCTTCCTATTCTCTTCATTGTCATAGCTTTGATTCGCTTATGGAATATCTCTCCTGGTGATCCGGGGATTGCTAAGGTGGCTGGGGTTGATACAGAACTTGAAATGGAGTAGGTTTGAGATTACTTTCTCCAGAAGAAATGTTGCTATTCAATCTGTAGTGTCTACTATAAGTGTCTAATGGATGTGTTCTTCTCTCTTTTAATGGTGCTGATTATCTGCTTTATTTGAGTTATTAATTAAGTCGTGGACGAATATGGAAATGACCTGTGCAAATCGTCAATAATGGGAATGCACATTAGGTGTTTGATATGTGGCAATGTTTGATATCACTTTCTTTTTCTGTGTTTTGGACACTGTATTTGAGTATTTAAGTTGGTATGCATGAGGATATATTTATGCGGCGAGGAGGTATAGATGGATTAGTTGAGCTTTGAGTTATTAATTACTGCAAAGGATTCAAAATGCCCCTAAACTATTAGAAAAGGTTTAAAAATATTCTTCATCCGACTAACAATATCCCTTCATCCACCTTTTTGGTTCACATATGCCCTTTGACCGTTAGGTCAATGCTGAATTAAAAATAATTATTATTCTTTTGTAAAACTTAAAAAAAATAAATTTACAACATATTTTCCTTTTTTTAAACTAATGCACCAGTAGTCCACTAATTTAAAAAAGTCTTCTTCTTTCTTTTTTTCAGTTTTTACAAAAAAAAAAATTCATTTTTTAATTTTTTTAAAGCATTTTGTTGTAAAAACTGAAAAAAAATTGTAAAAACAGAAAAAAAAATATTTTTAATAAAATATTTTTGTTTTTTAAAAACTGAAAAAAAATTCAACAAAACATTTTCGTTTTTGAAAAATATGTTTTTTCATTTTTTTTCAGTTTTTTAAAGAAAACGAAAATATTTTTTCTTTAAAAAAAAACTGTAAAACGAAATAAAACGAAAAGCTTTACAAAAAATGAAAAAAAAACATTTTTCAAAAACGAAAATATTTCGTTGAAGATATTTTTTTCAGTTTTTAAAAAATGAAAATATTTTATTAAAAACATTTTTTTTTTCTGTTTTTACAATTTTTTTCCAGTTTTTACAAAAAAAAATGCTTTAAAAAAACTGAAAAAAATATTTTTTTTTTTGTAAAAACTGAATTGTTTTTTGTAATAATTGAAAAAAAATAAGAAGACTTTACTAAATTAGTGGACTATTGGTGCATTAGTTTAAAAAAACGAAAATATTTTGCAATTTTTTTTTTAAATTTTTACAAAAAGAATAATAATTATTTTTAATTTAGCATTGACCTAACGGTCAAAGGGCATAAGTGAACCAAAAAAGTGGATGGAAGGATATTTTTAGCCTAATAGGTGGATGAAGGGTATTTTTAAACCTTTTCCAATAATTGAAGCAATTCGAGGTAGTATTTAAGCAGTTGTGCATGAGAATATACTTATGCTGAATACATGCACTTATGAGTTAATTGAGCAATTTGAGTGATGAGTATTAATTTGAAACAATTTTGGGTAGTAGAATTTAAGTTATTATGCATGAGAATATATTTATGCTAAAAAGGGGCCCACGAGGAGGTATGAGTTAATTGAGCTTTGAGTTATTAAGTTGAGCTTGATGGTGCTTGATACAGCAATTGCATGGTAGTATTGCTGGTTTATCGGGCGCCACTGTTCCTGCTCGTCTTTGGGCTACGGCTCGGACATTGAGAATTGTACTTCTATATTCCTCCTCCTATATGTAGTAATCTCTCGACCTCTGCCTCATGGAGCCACGAAAATAGAGAATTGACAAATGAAATAGGATATTTTTCAGACCTATCTTCTTCTTCTCTTGTACTTCTCTTTTTAAAATTTTTTATTGAATCCATCCACCAAAACTTTTAACTCTTGTGGTGGTAGGAGGTTTGGCATTGACCCTAAAAAAAAAAAAAGAGACTACCTATAAAGATGATGGCAAAAGCCTAACGATTTATATACTTCCAGTCAGGGGTGTTAAACAAACAATGCATGAATCAGAGGGATAACAGAACATGCCTGAAATGCCAAAAGTGAGTTCCGTGGGTTCAAAGCACCAGCTTTATGTTTGTCATTTCTTGAACTTGAACTTTACGTAGTCATATATCATATGTAATTATGTATGTGTGTATATGTAAGCCTAAAAAATAAATTAATAAATAGCAACGTACGGAAAAAAGGTTTACAATATAAGTATCGACAAACTTTTATTTTCAAAAATCCATACCATCATATGGTATATATTCCTTTTCCAATACGGAATAGACCTCATATTTATCTATATCTATATCTATCTATATTATTATAAAAGTGGGAAGCTCAAAAGCTAAAAGTTGAATTACTAAATTACCCTTCTAAATAACCTAAATAATTTATTTTTAAAATTAAGAAAAAAACTAACGCGACAAACAGCCCCAAATCAGTGCTTCATACCCCTTTATTAATGGTCACAACCATGCAAATTACAAAGCTAAAAGTAACAAATCATCATTTCCCAAATCTAAGCAATAAATTGTTACTTCCCAAAGCTAAAGGAAACAAATCGTGACTTTTCATTCTTGTAATACCTTTCTATAAAATATTCATAAATTATTTTGATACACCAACATATAGGCCAAAAAACGTAACCCATTTATTTTGATAACGCCAACATACCAACAACAACAATGCACGAACCTTATGTTTCAAATCTGTATCTTATATTATAGCCCGGTGCGACGGGTTGCCTTTTAAATTAAGTAGATAGACTGGTAAGTATGGAAGAAATGAAACTTTTTTTTTAATTCCTCCTTATCATGGCTTTTTTGTTTTACCTCTGATTCATGTTGTTTATGTTATTGTTTATTGATTTGTTGGGTAGTTTTAACGTTGTATCTTACTGACAAAGATACAAGGATTCAATATTATTTTCCATGTCAATATATTTGTATTATTTTTTATCATTGACTATTTTTGATGTGTGAACAAATAATTGAATTTTTATTACTTAGTACCCGGTGAAGTATGATTCTGATTTCTTCTTTCCTTGCATATGTTGGTTCAGTTTAGAGTCCATAGATTACTACTATAATAAGTTTTTGATTTAGTTTCTTTCCTTTTGGTCTATTTTGGAGATTATTAAAGAGAAATGAGTTTGATTTCTGTGTGATTTTTTCCATGCATTTGTTCATGTGAAAGAAGGAGAGGTCAACATTATCATTTGGTACAAAATATGTTTAGGAATGGAAATTAAATAAAAAAAAGATTAATAAAAAAGTTATAAATTTTAAAAATATATATGTCTAGCTTTCATTATTTTCAAGAGCGACGATAAAATCAAGCACCCGGATAGTATGTAGTATATTTGTAATTGTTTTATCATAGTAGAGTTTTAGTTATTATAAAGTTGAAGAACGTATCTATAGTTGGACCCAAACCTAGGAATAGAGTATATGATAATCCTTATTTAAGAAAATTATAAAAAAATAATAAGATATACGATTAAAAAGTAAATTGATTATCAAGCTACCATATTATATTTTTATAGATCAAAAAAAATAGAAGATTTTGCTTTTTGCTCGCTTGAAGAAAAAAAAAACTACTTCTCTCAAATAGCTGATTATTTGTGTATTTAAGAATAAATAATAAATAAATTTTCAAAAAAAAATCAAAAAACTTTTAAATCATAAAACGGTTATGTCTTATTACTGAAACTAAAACTAAAAAAAATAATCATAAAACTGTTCTTTTTATCGGCCGAAGGTCTATCGGAAATAGCCTCTCTACCCTTCCAGGGTAGGGGTAAGGCTGCGTACATCACATCCTCCCCATACTCCACTTATGAGATATCACTGGGTTTGTTGTTGTGTAATTTGTAAAATTGAGTAATAAAATTGTAAAACTCGAACAAAATTTAAGTTTTGATTATATTGACTAGAATGATTGATGACTTCTAAGGTAAGGTTTCTTCCTTCATTTAGTTGGCCGAATAGAATCATCATTTTTGTACTTACACTTTTATCTTCACTTTTATTCTATGAATCAAACAAAAATTTTAATATAATATTTAAAATTTTAGACTTAGAAATACATAAGATACATGCACAACGCGCGTACCGAGAGACTAGTACTATTATAAAAGTGGAAAAGCTAAAAATTGAATTACTAAAATGTCCTTTTAAAAAAATTCTAATTAGTCTAATAATATAAATAAATAAAAAAAACCGTGTGCATATATATATATATATATATTCCAAACCAACACTTGGATACGAATGGATGTGTTCCTTCGGAGAGGAATTCGATTAATTGCGTCAAATACTGCCGTTTCAATATAAACTGGAACAACATTAATTCCTTTGGCCAAAAGTTGCTTGGTTATAAACTATATATTCTCCATAAAGAAATTTATATCTAAACATAAGAAATTATAAAACAAATTGTTGTACAATACTTGTGTGTTTCGCCTTGTACGTTAAGTCAAATAACTGTAGTCATCAAGGGATTTTGCACGTCATGGGTGTATATCCCTTGGAAAAAAGAATGTGAGGTTTTCATTATAGGAAATTCCAGTATGGTAATGCCTAAAGGAAATTCTCATATGGCCAATGCCTTTCTCATGAATACCATAGCGGAAGTTACTTCCCAATAGAACAGTTGCATATATACAAAAAGAAACAATTTGGCCTTTCATGTTTGCTATATCTTGTTTCATTTCTGAAAATTCTTTTGTCGTTCTTCAACACATAAGGCAGCAGTTTTTGAAATTGGATGGCAAAAGACACAGTGTCAAAATAATGAATTAAGAAGAAAATAACAAAAAAAAAATAGCAATAAATTAAGAGGAAAATAACAACGTCAACAACAAAAAACGTGTTCGACATTCTTAACCCTTCTCTTTATTTGTTAATTTTCCTCCTTTTGTGATTTTGGTAAATTTGATTTCTAAAAATGTCATCGTAGATTTTTTTGGGATGATCTCATTATATACATTAGGGGTGTACATAGGTCGGGTTGGTTCGGATTTTGCAATTACCAAACCAAACCAATTGTGTCGGTTATTAAATCTAAAGACCAAACCAAACCAATAAAACTCGGGTTTTTCAATACATTGCCGTTCATAATATTGAATTGAACGTCTTTTGTTAGCATTAGTGTTGATTTGATTTTGGTTTGGTCTTTTGTTAGCATTATTTAATTTACTAATATTAATAGCTATAAAACTTATTGGAACATTCAAAAGTTCTAAATCCAACCTTAAAAAAATAATACCTTAAAAGATAAAATTATGAAAAAGTTTAAGAAATATTTATAAATTACATCACAATAAGTATATTTATATATTAAATATATCTAAAATTTCAATATATGTAATGTCGGGTTGGTTTGGTTTCGGTTTGACTTTCTTTAGTTAAAACCAAACCAAACCAAGTATGGTCGGATTTTTTCCTCCAACACCAAACCAAATCAAACCACACCATAGTCGAGTTTTTTTTTCTCGGTTTGACTCGGATTATCGGGTTGGTGCGATTTGTCGATTTCCTTTTTACACCCCTAATATACATTATGTATTGTGTACATATCAGCACGTTATAATTAGAAATAACATATGTTTGAAAGTTATAATTGGCTTACATAGATACTAAATGCATGAAATCATTGAAAATTTACTTTATGAGTAGTGGAATGATATAAATATGTTGTTAGATCGGAAGAGC
>NW_017670642.1:260449-275377 GCF_001879085.1 Nicotiana attenuata
TTTTTTTTTTTTTGGGTTTAAAAATGTGAGACATTATTTAGATATTTGTGCGGTTTTCATTAAAGGTTGAAGATACAATTTGATATCTATTAATGTATCTTTAAGTTAATGGTTCTATATATTGACACTTGCTAATATATGATAAATATTTTTATCTTGGATGTTCTTATTCATGCTAACATATGCATGTCACCTTGTGAATTATATATTAATATTAAATTGTATCCTTATACTATTTTGCATACATAATATTATATATTGAAATTTATACGTAATTCATAGAATGTGAGATCAACCATATTTTCATTATTATTTAGAACCCTAAGCCTTGTGTTGAGAAAGGAACACTAAAAGCTTATAGAGTATTGCTTTATGTCTCATATATTATAGTAGAGCCAAATAACAATGGAATAAATAAAAAATATTGAAAAGAATTACTCTTTAGTAGAATATTTATTGTTTAGTATACTTAGAACATGGGCGATGAATCTTTTTGACATGAGATCTTTATCATTGTTTCTTTTAATTTTTTTAACTCATTAAGTTAATATTGTGCATATTTAAATGTGTTACTCAATAATGGAGTTATTGTATGAAAAAGGACAAAGCATGAGAAGAGAGATAGTTCAAAATACACAAGTTCTCATGAGAATTGTTCATTTAATTTACTATAAAGATAAGTAAATGTAATTTATGCAATTTTTAATTTCAAAATGTAGGTTTGATCACACAACAATTACTTTATCATGAGATTTTGCTAAAAATGACTATTAAATTCTTTAAAAAAATGAAAGATCATAAATCAATCAACCACATCATTCAAAAAAACACTTAAATTGATAATGTACATATTTTTCTGCACATACCAAAACTTTACTTTTGATAATATTATTGCATTACAAGTCATGACTTGCGAAGTTAATGATACTTAATTTGTTGCTTTCAAATCTAGCGTTAGTGTATATTTTCTAATGGTTTCTTTTGTAGCTTACCCAAGACCCTACTTGTGAGACCACACTGGGTTGTTGTTGTTGTTGTTGTTTTCTTTTGTAGCTTAATTTCTACCTAATACTATTGCATCATAAGTCATGGCTCTAAGCTTATGATACTTTTAAATTTGTTGCGTTCAAGTCCAGCGTTAATGTACATTTTCTATTAGTTACGTTTGTAGATTAATTGCTGCAGGGAAAATGGTCTTATTGTTTGCGTAGAAACACATCTTTTAATTATAATTTGATATTAATATTATTTTATTATTTTACCAACAAAATTATTTTATTCAACCATGTATTATATAACTTAATATACACATGCAACGCACGTGCTGAGAGACTAGTTATTATAAAAGTGGGAAGCCCTTAACTAAAAAGTTAGATTACTAAAATACCCTTCTTAAAATTTTATATATATTAGAATAAAAGCTAATTAAATTTTAAGTGTCTTTTATAAAAGGTTATGTCCTTTAAGCATGCAACGGAATATCCAATTTGAACTCTATCATTCATTACTTTTAATGAAAAACAAAATACAGCCTTTAGTAAAAAAAAAAATGGTGTTGTTTTTCTTCAAATTTCTAAATATTTAGTAGCAGCCGAGACTTGTGAAGAGGCGGTATAATTAAGAAAAAAACTGATTTAATTAGAAGTGTCCTTTCTAGGAAGTTGTGTCTTTTCAATAAGCAACTAAATATCCTTTTTAAAATCTATTCAACCGTTAGTTTAAATCTTAAGAGTAAAAGCATGAAGATTTCAAAAAAATATGTATGAAAATAGGAACACACAGTAGATGAAGAGAAAAAAGATATTATCTTTGTTTTGGCCCTTCCACAGGGTTTCACAACAGTCCATGGACCAACAAAACATCATGTGAGTTCTTAACTTTTTTCTTCAATTTATTTAAAGAAAAGAACAAAGTATCATATATGTTACCAAATCTTGTTGAATTTTTCAAATTTGTGGTTGCTTTTGATTATTGAATTCTTGACCATTAAACATAATTCGACTTTCTGAAAGAATATACTACATATAATTTCAAAGATTACATGTAAGAGATTATAATTATTAATATATGTAATATTTAATTTTTACTTGATTGTATAAAACTATACATTATTAGATCACTTAAAAGTAAATTAATATAAGTAATTACTTAGAATAATAAAATTAGCGTGTTAAATTGCATTGATAATATGAATTTTTTACATACATAAGTAAATTTCTAAAAAAATTGAAAAATTCATGATTGAAAATTAGGAAATACAACTATAATGTGAAAAATAAAATAAATAAAAGAGTATCGAGAGATTTTTGGTAATTAGATACCATAAATTAGAAAGAAAAATGCAAAAATAGAAACTAATTTAATTTGAAGTCATTTCTGAAAACAACAATCATATATATTTAAACGGTTTGCTCCGGTAGTCAGTTAATGACATAAAAAGAATATATTTTAGCTTTCTGATAGTTCTTTTTCCGATTGTACAAAATAATATGACATTCTCCTTAATTATTCTACCAATTCATCTTGAGAAATAAATAAGTATATTGCTATTTTTCTTTGTTGAATTTACAACTCCAAATCTAGAACTTCTTCTTCCTATTGGATTGACCGAAAGAAAGATAAAACTACCTTCATGTATATGTACAATTGTGTGTTATGTATGTGCACGCAATGCAAACATATATGTACATATGTTACATTTTATAACAAATACATTAATATTTACTCTTATGTTAAACTAAAATCATCATTAGGAACGACTTGTGAAAAGAATATATTGCATCGATATTGAGAAGTAAATAAGGTAACTATTGAGTTTTTTTTATTACAAATAATTATTATATTTGTACTAGCCATTCTAAAAAAAGGTAGCAGTTTCTTAAAAATAAGGCAACAACTGTAAAACGTAAAATATTTGTAACCGCAATCGGCATTGCTCATATTCACAATAAAATTGTGTTGCTAAAATAGCTAAAAACTTGAAAACCATCAAGATAAATTTTTTATAAATGAGAATAACTAACATTCTTCGAATATTACTTTGTTACATCTAGTTTTGTCTCCAACACAATAATTTAACAAGATATGTACAACAACACATAGTAAACCAAAAATTCATATTCAAGTGGGAGAAAGGTACCAACCCAGTTGATTGTGTACAAAACATAGCATGACAGTGACCGAAATAGCAACAAATACTAAAAAGACGTATCCTTCTCCCCAGATTTAAATTTTGATTATTCATATTCATAGGTTTAAATGATATCAAATCATTTTGGCCTCGACAAAAAAGTTACCATATGATGATCTGCATTAGTCATTCATACAAACTTTTGCTTTATTTCTTTTAAAGCTTTGCTTTAATATTATAGTATTAATTGTTTTACGATATCGTTTTACTACAAGACTTGACATACTCACATACACGTGCAACGCATGTGTCGAGAAACTAGTTTCAGGTAAAAGAAGGAAGAACAGAAACAACGTCATAAGCAAGCCTAGTAGTTTTGGTGTCCTTGAGTGTGTAATTGGGAGCTGGGTTGGAAAATTTGGTCAAGAATACATAACCCGCCCAAGATTTGATATGTGTGCATCAAATAATTTATATAATAATAATAATAATAATAATAATAATAATTATTATTATTATTATTATTATTATTATTATTATTATTATTATTATTCCATCTACCCAATGTAGTCTCTCTTTTGAAAAATAGTAATTTAAGACACTAAAACTTAACAATTGTTTCTGTTTGTTAATATATATAGCACCAAAACTCTAAAAAAGATCCTAGAAAAATAATGAAAATATCTACTTAAAAAGTGTTTATAGGATCAGTATAATGAGAGAGAGACTTGGGGAGACAGATTAAAAGATTTGGGAGAAAGATTTGAGAAGAAATAGAAGAAAATTATTAGGAGAGAGATAGATAGAAAGGAGAAGACCACCTTCATAAGTTTCGAAGAGAAAGAGAGACAGACTTGCTTTGTTCTTACTATGAAATAACCTAGTTTGTCTAAACAGTTATCCCATCCGTTAAACCTATTTTCTTTTTAGTTTGTTCCAAAACAAAAAAAATATTCCTTTTTAAATTTGGAAATAATTTAGCTTAAACTTCTAATTCTATCCATAATGAGAAGCTTTTATAACCATACAAATACTCTGGACCCCTTTTTGACTTCACTACAACAAATTTGATATTTAGCTACGAAATTAATAGTTACGACACAAAATTTGTCACTAATTGTTTACTTTTTGTGACAAAAATTATATTTCGTGTCTAGATACATGAGCCATATACTTTTAGTGACGAAACATAAAAATTTGTAGCTAAGTTTTGTCCACTAAAATTTCCCACCAAAAATGAGTTGACGCCATTTACCGGGAAATATTTAGCTACAAAGATAATGTTATTGGCGACAAAATAATTTTGTCACTGATGTTGTATACTATTTGAGACAAAATATNACGTCACGACACGGAAAGAAAGTAAGAAGTAGAACGTTTTACCTTTACCTACTCGCAGACCGCTCGAGGAGATAAATACAGACGTCTTCGTACCGATCCCTCAGACTCTACTAAGCTTGTCCGTGAACTGTGAGACCCATGTAACCTAGAGCTCTGATACCAACTTGTCACGACCCGGATTTCCCACCCACGGGAGTCGTGATGGCGCCTACTAATGAGAGCTAGGCAAGCCAAATTTAATTACTGTTTTCATCAATAACATAATTCCTTTTAACCATTATCGGCAATAATACAAAGCAATGAAATTAATTAATAAGCGAAAGTCTCAATATTATAGAAAACTGAATAAATATGCGGAAAAATCTCAACAAAAGCCTCTACCTAAGACTGGTGTCACAGTTTCACAGACGGTCTAAGGAATACTACACATAAAGGTCTGAAAGAAATAACTCGACACTGTCTCCAGGAATACATGAAATAAACAGGAATATAGACGAAAGGAGACGCTAGTGCCTGCGAACGCCTGCAAGGCTATCTCGGGTCTCGCTGGGCTGAGAGCCTACTCCCACACTACTGCTGCTGCTGCCCGAAGCCTGGATCTGTGCAAAATAGCACAAGGTGTAGTATCAGCACAACCGACCCCATGTGCTGGTAAGTGCCTAGCCTAACCCCGGCGAAGTAGTGACGAGGCTAGGACTAGACCACCAAATAAACCTGAGCAGATATATATACAAGTACAACGGAGACGTAGCTAGAAAATAACAATTTAAGATGGGGAAGGGAGCATGCTTCAGGGGCAACAGTTAGAAATAGAATTTCAGGAATAATAAAGCGTACATCTACAAATTTAACTTCTAGCAGTAAATGAAGAGATAAGGCAACTTTCATATTCAACTCATCTTGTTGTAGGCATGCAACCCGATCCCATTTCTCAATATCTCGTGGTAGGCGTACCACCCGCTCCCATTATAATAAATCAACAGTTCCTCTAGAAGAAAATTTACTCTAACAAACGCAACAATTAATACGAGTTCATAAGACAACAAGTACACAAAATTTATGATTTACTAAGGAAAATAAATAATGACAAATAGCAATTAATTATGGATTATAAGGGGGCAATTAGGCAATTTAGTAATTTACATGTTGAATGTCACGTAGCAATTAGGTCACATAATCATGTAGCAATTAAGGCATAAATTCAAGACATAACGTTGCGCAAGGACACCTTGGTTCAATAATAACAAGTAACATGAGAAAGGGAAATATCAACGTAAAGAATCACAGAAATAATGGAATAAGACAAGTAATGCACTTGAGCTGGTAACAACAAGAAAATCAGTAAATAGAAGTAAAGGACAACATAACTCAATTATCAGCAAAGAAATCAGGAAAATCAAAGACAAATGCACGGCATCACCCTTCGTGCTTTTACTCTCATCCTCACCAAGCAATTAGAATAACAAAATGTGCACGGCATCACCCTTCGTGCTTTTACTCTCTTTCCTCACATATAATCAACAGAATTGGCACGGAATGGTACATCGTGCGGCACGGCATCACCCTTCGTGCTTTACACTCTTTCCTCACAATAGCAAAAAATGCACGACATCACCGTTCGTGCTTTACACTCTTTCCTCACAATAAACAAACAATGCACGGCATCACCCTTCGTGCTTTACACTCTTTCCTCACAATAAACAAACAATGCACGGCATCACCCTTCGTGCTTTACTCTCTTCCTCACCCAAACAACAATCACAAACAAGGGCAAGGGAATAAACAAATAATAATAGGAATCCCGGCAAGGGAACACAATAAAACAATTAAATCACGGCAAGGGTACAACATCAATAATCTCAACATCCCGACAAGGGAAAATATTCAATAATCAACAATGTCCCGGCAAGGGAATAGATCAATAACTCTTTCTCTTCCTTTCACTTTTATCACATAGTTCACATAGTTCGAATTTTATAACAACCTTTTTCTTCTAAAAATTTCCACCAAAAAAATATTGGACACCATTTATTGAATAATAATTAGCTACAAAAAATTAATTTAAGTTGTTCGCTCATTATTTTATCGTTGACCTTATATATGATTTGTGACGGAAATGAAAATATTTGCCTCAAGTTGTTAAAATAACACTAAGAAAAATGGAAGTTTGGTTCAAATATGCCCTTGTTCACTAATAACGGAAGCTTTCCTAACACATGAACTTTTTATACAATGGAAAAGACTTAAATTCATCGCTAAACTGAGTGCAAACAGTTTGGCATACCACTATGGCACTATATGAAATCAAATATCTTTATATTAATCATCCTCTATAATAACAATTCACTATAGTAACCAACTTTTCTCTAATCGATTGCTCATGTTATATTTTAACCCTCTATAACCACATTTTACCTATAACAATAGTGATAATCATTAGACCAATTCTTTTTTTTGTAAAATTACCCCTCGATAATAACTCTACTCAAATAATGATTAATCTTGCATTTCGCTGTAATGATGCTAATTTTGATTAATTAAATTACTACTATTTGATTGAGATAGAAGATTCAGATTTTAAGCTTGTAGACTTATCTTCTCCAATTGATCAAGCGTTATATTACTAGAAGTAATTGAAATCTCGAAAACAAGCTACACTTATAGTTTTTTTTCCATTAAACCTTATTTTTTTTAGTGTACAATTAGTTTTCAAATACGTATGCGTTGGAGAGTTTAATTGTTTGAAGGTGCAGTAAAACTAGTTACAATCACAATTATTAACAAGAAAGTGTAGAAATTGCAACAATGTTTTAGCAACAATAATTATTTTATTGCTAAATATTAGTAATTGGCAACAACTTTGTTTAATTTTTGGTACATAATAAATTTTTACCCATAAATTTTTTCTTGTTGCTAGATATTTTGATCTTGTTGCCATGTTTGTGTGGTATTATAATAAACTTAAAATATTAAGTAAATTAATATATTTCCGTTGTTGCCAATATTTATATTGTTGGCAAAATATCTAATTTTGTCAATAACTTATTTGGTTTCTGGCCTATAATCATTTTTCACTTTTTCATAAAAAAGCTTAGGCGGCAAAATTTCCCTCGTTTCTCTCTTTTGGCCTAACCCCTCCTTCTTTTATTCCAAACTACCCAAATTTCATCAAACGCTTCAGAGCCGCTAAGTAGGTAAGGAACGATACTCAGCCTTCCCTCAATCGACGTTAGGGTTTGAAATGGTAAGCTTCTTCAACTCTCTCTAGTTACAGTTACTTTAAGCTTAGGGCGTTGATTTCTCATGTAAACATACGGAGCTTAGGGCTTTCCGCAATTCGAATGCGTCGTCCCTGGAGAGAAGAACTTAACGACTTAGAATGCTAGATCTGAGAATTCTCAGAATAAATCATTTATTTAATATCAAAATTAGTATTTGCAATATGTGTTTCAATATAAAAAGGACCGAATTTATTCAAAGTATAAGTAGGCTGCGACATAAACTGCTTTGGAGGGTATCGCAGAAATGATAGAGCTTCGCGGCGTAGATCCTTTTGACGCCATTTTCACGATAGTCATGTTTCTCTTTTCCTTCAAGTGAGATTCCTTTCTGTGACGACCTGGCCGATCGTTTCATGAGTTACCGCTCCATTTTTCCTATTTCTGCCTCTACTTGCTTTATTAATTGGGTCTATATGTGATCGGGTTGGCTCGGGTTCAGAAAGGTTTTGAGAAGGTTTGAGACACTTAGTCTCTTTTGAGAAAGCTTAAGTTGGAAAAAGTAAACCAGATGTTGACTTATGTGTTAGAGGGCTCGGATGTGAGACCGATGGTTCGGATAGCTTCGGGAGATGATTTGGGACTTAGGAGCATGATTGAAATGCATTTTGGAGGTCCGGAGTAGATTTAGGCTTGAATTGGCGGAATTGAGATTTTGGCATTTTCCGGTTGATAGGTGAGATTTTGATATAGGGGTCAGAATGGAATTCCGGAAGTTGCAGTAGCTTCGTTATGTCATTTGGGATGTATGTACAAAATTTCAGGTCATTCGGACGTGGTTTGGTATACTTTTTGATCAAAAGCGGAATGCGGAAGATTTTAGAACCTTAGGCTTGAATTTGATGCGTTTTGGTGGTTTTGATGTTGTTTTAGGTGTTTTGAAGATTGGTACAAGTTTGAATGAGGTTATGGGATATGTTTGTGCTTTTGGTTGAGGTCCTGGGAGCTTCGGGGTGATTTCGGATGGTTGACGGGGAGTTTGAAGAATTGTTGTAGCTGCAGATTGTGCTGCTTCTGGTATTTCCGCACCTGCGGATTGAGGACCGCAGATGCGGCGCCACATATGCGAAAGATGGGCCGCAGAAGCGGCCAGAGGTGCGTTTGTCAGGAAACCGCAGAAGCGGCTAGGAGGACCGCATCTGCGATGTGCAGATGCGGGTGTGGAACCGCAGATGCGTATATGCGTATAATGGGAAGCTTAAGTGATTTCCGCAGAAGCGGATCAAGAACCGCAAATGCGGTACCGCAGATGTGGTAGAATGACCGCAGACGCGGAGTCTGTACACCCCTAGTGAGCGCGTGTCCCCATTGTGATATGAGATATAGCCCGAAGGGCTGGTATTGTTCTGTGATATTGCCCAAGGGGCTGATTTGTTGTTACTGTGCCCGAGGGCCATTTATTATGTGTCTACCTTTTGTTGTTTATATATATATATATATATATATATATATACACACACACACATATTGTTTGTACGTAGTTAAAGGTTAGTTATGTAGTATTTCTACTGTCTTATTTATTATTACTGTATNTTCCCTCAAGCTAAGGGTTAAACCAAACACTTACCTCGATGCTTTGAATTCAACTCAAGTCTCAATTATAGCTTTACCCCGAGATTCCACCTCCAATCCGCTCGAATCTAGCCACAAATTACTCAATTACTTTACTAAACACTAAATGAATCAATTTGAATGCATAAAAATGAATTTCCCAAGTTTTTTCCCAAAAATTCCAAAATCGCCTTCGGGCCTACGTGGTCCAAACCGGAGGTTCGAACCAAAACCCGGTCACCCATTCCCCCACGAACTCAAATATGTAAATTGTTTTGAAATCGGACCCCAAATTGAGGTCCAAATCCCCAATTTTTAGAAAACGTAGGTTCTACCCAAAACCCCCAATTTCACCCATGAAAATCCTTGATTTTAAGTTAAAAACATGTTAAATGATGTTAATGATTGAAGAAATGAGTAAAAATCAACTTACAAATGATTTGGAAGAAGTCTTGTTCTTGGAAAATCGCCTAAGGAGTTGTGTTTTGAAAATGGGGTGAAAAATGGTTCAAAATTCGACTAAGTATAAAAATATGCAGGTTGCAGATATGGGATTTGCGAACTATTGCGAACCCCGACCTATTATGGGAATTGCGAACATTTGTTCACATTTGCGAACTCAGGCCAGATAGAGGGGCTTCGCATTTGCGAAATATGCTTCGCATTTGCGAAAGCTCAACCTTCGCATTTGCGCTGGAATGCTTCGCATTTGCGAGCCAAGCAGGCCTGGGCTGGTTTCGCATTTGCGATCCAGCCTTCGCATTTGCGAGTTCGCATTTGCGAACCAGGCTTCGCAAATGCGAAGCCTGCAGGCCTGATCATACCAGATTTTCCAAAATTTAAAAATGCAATCCGACACCTATCCAAACTCACCCGAGCCCTCAGGGCTCCAAACTAAACATACACACAACCTCAAAAACATCCTACGGATTTATCCGTGCGATCAAATCGTCCAAATAACATCATAAACATCGAATTAAGCCTCAAAATCCATGATTTCTTCCAAATTTTCATAAAACATCAAATTTCCATTTTACGTCCGAAACACGTCAAACGACGTCCGTTTTCAACCAAACTTTACAGAAAGCGCTTAAACCATATATAAGACTTGTACCGGTCGCCGGAACCAAAATACGGGCCCGATACCATAGTCTTTTAATCAAATTTTATTTCCAATTTCCTTAATTATTTTGAGAAAACAATTTCACACAAAAATTTATTTCTCGAGCCTGGGACCTCGGAATTCGATTCCGGGCATACGCCCAAGTCCCATATTTTCCTACGGACCCACTGGGACCGTCAAATCACGGGTCCGGGTCCGTTTACCCAAAATGTTGACCGAAGTCAAATTTATTCAATTTAATATCAAAATTTAGTATTTTTCTCACAGAATTCATATTTAAGCTTTCCGGCTACGCGCCCGGACAGCGCACGCAAATCGAGGCAACCCCAAATGAGGTTTTCAAGGCCTCAGAAGCACAGAGTGAGTAAGGAAACAGGTGATGACCCTTTGGGTGGTCATATTCTCCACCTCTAAAACAATCGTTCGTCCTCGAACGGACAGAAGAAAGAAGTACCTGAGTCGGGGAAAAGATGAGGATAACGACTCCACATATCAGACTCGGACTCCCAGGTCGATGCCTCAGGGGGCTGACCTCTCCACTGAACACGCACAGAAGGAAAACTCTTGGATCTCAACTGACGAACCTGCCGGTCCAAAATAGCTACCGGCTTCTCCTCGTATGACAAGTCCTTGTCCAGCTAGACAATGCTGAAGTCTAACACGTGGGCTGGATTGCCGTGATACCTCCGAAGCATGGATACATGAAAAACTGGATGAATGGCTGATAAGCTAGGCGGCAATTCAAGTCAATAAGCCACCTCTCCCACTCGATCAAGAATCTCAAATGGACCAATGTACCTTGGGCTAAGCTTTCCCTTTTTCCCAAATCTCATCACGCCCTTCATAGGCGACACTCGGAGCAATACCCGCTCACCAACCATAATGCCACATCTCGAACCTTGCAGTCTGCATAACTCTTTTGCCTAGACTGAGCTGAACGAAGCCTATCCTGAATGATCTTGACCTTGTCCAAGGCCTCCTGAACCAAATCTGTACTCAACAACCGAGCCTCTCCCGGCTCAAACCATCCAACCGGAGACCGACACCGTCTACCATATAAGGTCTCATAAGGAGCCATCTGAATGCTCGACTGGTAGCTGTTGTAGTAGGCAAACTCCGCTAAAGGCAAAAACTGATCCCACGAACCTCCAAGTCAATAACACAAGCTCGGAGCATATCCTCCAAAATATGAATAGTCCTCTCTGACTGACCGTCCGTCTGGGGATGAAATATTGTGCTGAACTCGACCCGTGTGCCCAACTCTCGCTGAACTGCTCTCCAGGAGCGCGAGGTAAACTGCGTACCCTGGTCCGAAATGATAGATACCGGCACACCATGAAGGCGAACAATCTCCCGGATATAGATCTCAGCCAACCTCTCGGATGAATAGGAGACTGCCACAGGAATGAAATGCGCTGACTTGGTCAGCCTATCAACAATGACCCAAACTGCATCGAACTTCTTCCGGTCAACGGAAGTCCAGTAACAAAATCCATAGTAATCCGCTCCCACTTCCACTCGAGAAGCTCAATCCTCTGGAATACACCACCAGGCCTCTGATGCTCGTACTTAACCTGCTGACAATTCAAACAACGAGCCACATATGCTACGATATCCTTCTTCATTCTACGCCACCAATAATGTTGCCGCAAATCCTGATACATCTTCGCGGTGCCCGGATGAATAGAGTACCGGGAGCTATGGGCCTCCTCTAAAATAAACTCTCGGAGCCCATCCACATTAGGCACACATACACGACCCTGCAATCTCAAAACTCCATCATCCTCTAAGGTAACATGCTTGGCACCTTCGCGCTGCACCGTGTCTCTAAGGACACACAAATGGGGATCATCATACTGCCGATCACGGATACGCTCCAATAACGAAGAACGAGCGACCGTGCAAGCTAACACACGGCTGGGCTCAGAAACATCCAGTCTCACGAACTGATTGGCTAACGCCTGAACATCCAAAGCAAGCGGCCTCTCACCGACCGGAATATAAGCAAGACTGCCCATACTGGCTGACTTCCTACTCAATGCATCGGCCACCGCATTGGCCTTCCCCGGATGATATAGAATGGTGATATCATAATCCTTCAACAACTCCAACCACCTCCTCTGTCTCAAATTCAATTCCTTTTGCTTGAACAAGTACTGAAGACTCTTGCCGTGAACACCTCACATGCCACACCATACAGATAATGCCTCCAAATCTTCAATGCGTGAACTATGGCTGCCAACTCCAAATCATGAACCGGATAGTTCTTCTCATGAATCTTCAAATGCCTCGAAGCATAGGAAATGACCTTGCCATCCTGCATCAACACTGCTCCAAGCCCAACACGGGAAGCATCACAATAGACTGTATAAGGCCCTGAACCTGTGGGCAAAACCAATACCGGTGCCGTAGTCAGAGCTGTCTTGAGCTTCTGAAAGCTCGCCTCACACTCGCCCGACCATCTGAACTGGGCACCCTTCTGGGTCAACATGGTCATCGGGGCTGCAATAGATGAAAACCCCTCCACAAACCGACGGTAGTAGCCCGCCAATCCCAAGAAACTCCGAATCTCTGTAGCTGATGCTGGTCTAGGCCAGTTCTTGACTGCCTCAATCTTCTTCGGGTCCACCTGAATACCCTCTACTGATACAACGTGACCCAGAAATGCAACTGAACTCAGCCAGAACTCACACTTGGAGAACTTGGCATATAGCTGACTATCCCTCAAAGTCTGAAGAACCACTCTAAGATGCTGCTCGTGCTCCTCCTGGCTGCGGGAGTATATCAATATATCATCAATGAAAACTATGACGAATGAATCCAAATAAGGCCTGAACACTCGGTTCATCAAGTCCATGAAAGCTGCTGGGGCATTTGTCAACCCGAATGACATAACCAAGAAATCATAATGCCCGTACTGATTGCAGAAAGCTGTCTTAGGGACATCGGATGTCCTAATCCTCGACTGATGGTAACCAGATCGCAAGTCAATCTTTGAAAATACCTTGGCACCCTGAAACTGATCAAACCAATCACCATTCCTCAACAATGGATACTTATCCTTGACCGTTACCTTGTTCAATTGCCGGTATTCCATACACATTCTCATTGACCCATTCTCCTTTTTAACAAATAACACCGGCGCACCCCAAGGCGACATACTAGGCCTAATGAAGCCCTTCTCAAACAAATCTTGCAACTGTTCCTTTAACTCTTTCAACTCAGGCGGGGCCATACGATACGACAGAATAGAAATGGGCTGAGTGCCCGGAGCCAAATCAATGCAGAAATCAATATCCCTGTCGGGTGGCATACCCGGCAGGTCTGAAGGGAACACATCAGGAAACTCACGAACAATGGGCACAGAATTCAATAGAAGGGACCTCAGCACTAGAATGACGAACATATGCCCAAATAGGCCAAACACCCCTTCTCGACCATACGTCGAGCCTTCACACAAGAGATAACACTATGGGTAGAATGACCAGGAGTCCCTCGCCACTCTAAACGAGGCATACCCGGTAAAGCTAAGGTCACAGTCTCGGCATGACAGTCCCAGATAGCGTGGTAGGGTGATAACCAGTCCATCCTCAATATAATGTCGAAGTCAACCATGTCCAACAGCAGCAAATCTACTCGAATCTCAAGACCTCCAATCACCCCAATACAAGAACGATGGGCTCGATCAACCACAATAAAATCACCCACCGGTGCAGACACATAAACAGGAACACTCAATAAATCGCTAGGCATGACCAGACGCGGCGCAAAATAAAACCGAAGCTTCTCTACCACAAACCAGAACAGCACCTGCACCTCCACCTCTAATACCTTTACCTCCACCTCTCGCATCTCTACCTCCACCTCTAATACCTTTACCTCCACAAAGCTTCCGAAAACGTAGCTGATCTATCACCGGTCTGCTGCTGCTAGGCTGAAGAAGCGGTACTGGACCTCGCCATTCACGAAAGGACAAGAGTAGAGGTTTCAATTTAGAACTGAGAGAACAAAATCGCACGACAGGAAAGAATAGAAGTGAAACTTTTTCCTAACTCTGCAGCCTCTGAGGGATAAATACAGACGTCTTCGTACCGATCCCTCAGACTCTACTAAGCTTGTCCGTGAACTGTGAGACCCATGTAACCTAGAGCTCTGATACCAACTTGTCACGACCCGGATTTCCCACCCACGGGAGTCGTGATGGCGCCTACTAATGAGAGCTAGGCAAGCTAAATTTAATTACTTGTTTTCATCAATAACATAATTCCTTTTAACCATTATCGGCAATAATACAAAGCAATGAAATTAATTAATAAGCGAAAGTCTCAATATTATAGAAAACTGAATAAATATGCGGAAAAATCTCAACAAAAGCCTCTACCTAAGACTGGTGTCACAGTTTCACAGACGGTCTAAGGAATACTACACATAAAGGTCTGAAAGAAATAACTCGACACTGTCTCCAGGAATACATGAAATAAACAGGAATATAGACGAAAGGAGAC
>NW_017670642.1:275854-286399 GCF_001879085.1 Nicotiana attenuata
ATGAACTCAAATATGTAAGTTATTTTGGAATCGGACCTCGAATTGAGGTCAAAAACCCCCAATTTTTTTGAAAACCTAGGTTCTACCCTAAATTCCCAATTTCCCCATTAAAATCTTTGTTTTGAAGTTTGAAATTATGTTTAAAGATGTTAAGGAGTAAAGAAAATGAGTTAGAAATCACTCACCAATCGTTTTGGAGAAGAAGAATCGTTTGGAAAATCGCCTCTTGTGTCTTGGGTTTTGAAGAAGTGAAAAATAACTGAAAATCCCGACCTTGTATACCCTTTTGAAGACTCAGCGCGGACCGCGCAAAAGTGCACCGCGGCCGCACTGAGGAGCTGGAATTTCACACTCTCTAAACCCACCCAGCGCGGACCACACTGATTTGGAACGCGTCCGCGCTGGTCGACTTGAACCACTGGCCCTCTGAACCTAGCCACGCGGACCGCGCAAGAATGCATCGCTGCTTCCAGCGCGGACCGCGCGGAATCGACCGCGGGCGCGCTGGGGGCCTGCAACTCCCTGAACCTGCAACCATCTGATATTTCTAGCCTAAGACCTCCCGGGACCCACTCAAAACTCACCCGAGCCCTCGGGGCTCCAAACCGAACATACATATAAACTCAAAATCATCCTACAGACTCATCCGTGAGATCAAATCGCCCAAACAACATCATAAACATCAAATTAGGCCTCAAGACCCCTGATTTCCTTCCAATTTTTCATAAAACATCTAGTTTAGAGTTTTTAATCCAAAACACGTCAAACAACGTCCAAATTCAACCAATCTTTACAGAAAGTGCTTAAGCCGTATATAAGACTTGTACCGGGCGTCGGAACCAAAATACGAGCCCGATACCACAGTCTTTTAATCAAATTTCACTTTCCAATTCCTCAATTATTTTCAGAAAATAATTTCACATAAAAATTCATTTCTCGGACTTGGGACCTCGAAATTGATTCCGAGCATACACCCAAGTCCCATATTCTCCTATGGACCCTCCGGGACCGTCAAATCATGGGTCCGAGTCCGTTTTCCCAAAATGTTACCGAAGTCAAACTTAATCAATTAAATACCAAGATTTAACGTTTTTCTCACAAATTCCATATTTAAACTTTCCGGCTACGCGCCCGGACTGCGCACACAAATCGAGGCAACCCCAAATGAGGTTTTCAGGGCCTCAGAAGTACAGAGGGAGTAGGAATACAGGTGATGACCCTTTGGTTCGTCACAAGATATATATACAAGTACAACAAAATAATAGCGGAAAGTAAGCAATTAAAGCTGGGAGGGGGAAACATACTTATGGGGACGCATATAAAACAGAATATCAGGATTATTAGAAGAAACTACATCTGATTTCTTCTAACACAGAATAAAGGAAAACAGACCACCTTCACTTATTTCAATTTCCTCTCATTTGCAGGCGTGCAACATGATCCCATTTCCTTACATCACGTGGTAGACGTACCACACACTCCCATTACAATAATATCACGTGGTCGGTGTGCCACACATTCCCATTTCATAATAACTCGTGGTCGGCGTGCCACACAATCCCATTTCATAATAACTCGTGGTCAGCGTGCCACATGATCCCATTTCTTTCAACACAATACACAACATAATCCCGACAAGGGAGAAAGATGTTATAATAACTATCCCGGCAAGGGAGCAATGTAATACAATAAACTATCCCGACAAGGGAGATCCAGCTATAATCAAGCTCATTCAATTTCTACTTAACGCAATTAAATCCACACTTAGTCTCCACAATTACTGGCTCAGTGTTAAAGATTTCCAACCAATTCCTTATAAATAACAATTACAACTTCGATAATTTAGCAAATTAGGACTCACGGTCATGCTCGACACCAATGAATAGATACTCGTCACCATGCCTATACACCGTACTCGAAAAATAGCAATTAACAAATAAGACTCTACTCCTATTCCCTCAAGCCAAAGTTAGACCAAACACTTACCTCAAATGCTCCAAACTCAACTCAAGCCTCTAGTATAGCTTTACCCCTCGAATTCACCACCAAACCGCTCGAATCTAGTCACAAATTACTTGAATGTATCAACAAATGCTAATCGAATCAATTTGAATGCATGAAAATGAATTTCCTAAAGTTTTACTCAAAAATTCCCAAAATGCCCCCGGGCCCACGTGGTGAAAACCCGAGGTTCGAACCAAAACCCGGTTACCCATTCCCCCACGAATCCATATCTATGATTAGTTTTGAAATCGGACCTCAAATTGAGGTCCAAATCCCCAATTTTAAGAGAACCTAAGTTTTACGCAAAATCCCCATTTTCACCCATGAAAATCCTTGATTTTAAGATGAAAACATGTTTAATGATGTTAAAGATTGAAGAGTTTAAGTAAAAATTGACTTACAAATGATTTGGAGAAGATAAGTTTCTTAGAAAATCGCCTATGGAGTTTGGGTTTTGAAAGAATGAAGAAAAGAGGGTTAAAATTCGTCTAAGTATGAAAAATTGCAGGCCTCAGATATGGGAAATGCGAAGTCGGGTTCGCAATTGCGAACCCTCCAGGCTTGGGAAATGCGACACTTAAGTTTGCATTTGCGAACCCCGGTCTAGGTGACAGGTTTCGCACTTGCGAAAGTCTGATCGCATTTGCGAAAGGCGACACCTCGCATTTGCGAGAGAAATCGTCGCATTTGCGACCTCTGCCGGGATTTCCCAGACTTCGCAATTGCGACTCCATGCTCGCATTTGCGAGTCCAGTCTTCGCATTTGCGAAAATCACAGAAGCCTTCATACCAGATCTTTACAAATTCAAATATTAAATGCGTGGCCTATCCAAAACTCACCCGAGCCCTCAGGGCTCCAAACCAATTATGCACAAAACCTCAAAAATATCCTACGGACTTACTTGTGCGATCAAATCGCCAAAATAACGTCATATACATAGAATCAAGCCTCAAATCACATGATTTCTTCCAACTTTTCATAAAACACAAATTTTTCCATTTTTAAGTCCGAAACACGTCAAATGACGTCCGTTTTCAACCAAACTTTACAGAAAGCGCTTACATCACATATAAGACTTGCCGGGCGTCGGAACCAAAATAAGAGCCCGATACCATAGTCTTCTGATCAAATTTCCTTTCCATTTTCCTTAATTAATTTCAGAAAATAATTTTACACAAAAATTCATTTCTCGGGCTTGGGATCTCGGAATTCGATTCCGGGCATACGCCCAAGTCCCATATTTTTCTACGGACCTTCCGGGACCGTCCAATCTCGAGTCCGGGTCCGTTTTCCCAAAATATTGACCGAAGTCAACTTTATTCATATTAATATCAAAATTCATCAATTTTTACACAGAATTCATATTTAAGCTTCCCGGCTACGCGCCCGGACTGCGCATGGAAATCGAAGCGACTAAAAGCGAGGTTTTCAAGGCCTCGGAAGCACGGAATGAAAGAGAAAACAGGTGATGACCCCTTTGGGTCGTCACACTGCTAGCTCTCCATGAGACCCTTGCACAGTTCATGAGCATGTACACCACTTTAGCCTAGGCCGGGTTGACTCCCCTTGCTGCAGCTACTTCTCAGGACGGGGTAAGAGCGCAGACTCCCGTCACCCGCACTCCTGAGCAGCGAGTGTATGCTGATCAGGTCCCAGAGATTATACCGGCACCGCCTGTAGCCCCAGTTTAGCCCGAGGATAGGGCAGTAGCTTCGGAGGAGGGGCAGCGGAGGCTTGAGAGGTTTAAGAAGTACCAGCCTCCTATATTCAGTTGTCTAGCATCGGAGGATGCTCAGGGATTTCTGGAGGAGTGCCGCCGTATTCTCCGCACTATGGGTATATCAAGATCGAGTGGGGTTTCTTTCACTGCCTTCCAGCTTCGAGGAGTAGCCTATCAGTTGTGGCATACTTTTGAGTTGGACAGTCCAGCTGAGGCAGCATCCTTTACATGGACTCAGTTTTTAGATATGTTCTTGAGGGAGTATGTCCCTCAGAGCCTCACGGGCACATGGCACGCGGAGTTTGAGCATTTGTGCCAGGGTTCTATGACTGTTTCGGAGTATGCTGTCTGTTTCAGTGACTTGGCTAGGCATGCACCGCCCTTGGTTTCTACGGTTCGCGAGAGAGTTCACCAGTTTATTGAGGGGCTTATTCCCAGCATCAAATCTAGCATGGCCCGGTAGTTGGAGATGGATATTTCTTATCAGCAGGTGGTGAGCATTGCAGGAGAGTATATGGCATGCATGCTCGGGATAGAGAGGAGAGAGAGGTAGGAGGTCTCGAGAGTCGGGCCATTATTCTGGTGCCCGTGCCCTAGCTGTAGTTCGTCATGGTAGGGGTTATATGAGTCGCCCCGTTCATTCAACTCTTCCAGCAACCAGTGGTATTCTAGCTCCTTCTAGGCCTCAGGAGCCTTATTATGCACCTTTAGTATCTAGTGCGCCTCCTACACGGGGTGCTTTCAGTGGCCAATCCAGCAGACCTGGCCTGAGCCAGTCATAACCATCACGTCCTCCTAGAGCTTGTTTTGAGTATGGCGACACATGCCATATGGTGAGGGATTGCCCTAGAATTAGGAGGGGTGCACCTCCGCAGACTTCTCAGTCACAACGTGCTCCGCAGAGTTCCCAGGCTATGATTACAACATCAGTTGCTACCCCACCTGCCCAGCCAGCTAGAGGTGGAGGTCGGGGAGGTAGAGGTCACCCTAGAGGGGGAGGCCAGGCCAGATACTATTCCCTTCCTGCCCGTACTGAGGTTGTTGCCTCATATTATGTCATCACGGGTATTGTCCCGGTCTGTCATAGAGATGCATCGATTCTATTCGATCCAGGCTCCACTTATTCTTATGTGTCCTCTTATTTTGCCCCGAATTTGGGCGTATCTTGGGATTCTTTGAGTTCCCCAATTTATGTTTCTACTCTTGTGGGAGATTCTATTGTTGTGGACCGCGTTTATCGGTCGTGTTTGATTGCTCTTGGTGGTTTTGAGACCAGAGCCGTTTGTTATTGCTCAGCATGGTAGATTTTGATGTTATTTTGGGCGTGGACTGGTTGTCGCCCCATTATGCTATTCTTGATTGTCACACCAAAATTGTTACGTTGGCTATGCCAGGTGTACCACGAGCAGAGTGATGGGGTACCTTAGATCGCACTTCCAATAAAGTTATTTCATTTCTTAAAGCTCAGCGAATGGTTGAGAAGTGGTGTGACGCGTATCTAGCTTATGTGAGAGATGTCAGTATTGATACCCCTACAGTTGATTCAGTCCCAATAGTACGGGATTTCTCTAATGTGTTTCCAGGTGATCTTTCGGGCAAGCCGACCGACAGAGATATTGATTTTGGCATTGATTTGTTGTCGGCCACTCAGCCCATTTCTCGGGATTCTTTGAGTTCCCCAGTTTATGCTTCTACTCCTGTGGGAGATTGTGGACCGCGTTTATCGGTCGTGTTTGATTGCTCTTAGTGGTTTTGAGACCAGAGCCGATTTGTTATTGCTCAGCATGGTAGATTTTGATGTTATTTTGAGTGTGGACTGGTTGTCGCCCCATTATGCTATTCTTGATTGTCACGCCAAAATCGTGACATTGGCTATGCCAGGTGTACCACGAGCAGAGTGAAGGGGTACCTTAGATCGTACTTCCAGTAAAGTTATTTCATTTCCTAAAGCTCAGCGAATGGTTGAAAAGTGGTGTGACGCGTATCTAGCTTATGTGAGAGATGTCAGTATTGATACCCATACAGTTGATTCAGTCCCAATAGTACGGGATTTCTTTAATGTGTTTCCAGCTGATCTTTCGGGCAAGCCGCCCGACAGAGATATTGATTTTGGCATTGATCTGTTGCCGGGCACTCAGCCCATTTCTATTCCTCCTTACCGTATGGATCCTCCTGAGTTGAAGAAGTTGAAGGAGCAGTTACAGGAATTTCTTGATAAGGGTTTTATTCGACCCAGTGTATCACCTTGGGGTGCTCCTGTCTTGTTTGTGAAGTAGAAGGATAGTTCTATGCGTATGTGCATTGATTATCGCCAGT
Source organism: Nicotiana attenuata (assembly GCF_001879085.1). Classification (NCBI taxonomy): domain Eukaryota; kingdom Viridiplantae; phylum Streptophyta; class Magnoliopsida; order Solanales; family Solanaceae; genus Nicotiana; species Nicotiana attenuata. The sequence goes on from NW_017670642.1 coordinate 281,896, forward strand.
TGAAGAAAGTTACAATGAAGAACCGGTATCATTTGCCTCGTATTGATGACTTGTTTGATCAGTTATAGGGTGCTCGTGTGTTTTCTAAGATTGACTTGCCTTCAAGTTATCATCAGTTGAAGATTTGGGAGCTAGATATCCTGAAGACTGCCTTCAGGACTCGGTATGGTCATTACGAGTTCCTTGTTATGTCATTTGGGCTGACCAATGCCCTAGCAGCATTCATGCATTTGATGCACGGTGTATTCCGCCCATATCTTGACTCGTTCGTCGTTGTTTTTATTGATGACATTCTGGTATACTCCCCCAGTTGTGAAGATCATGAGCAGCACCTGAGTACAGTGCTTCAGACTTTGAGGGAAAAGAAGTTATATGCGAAGTTCTCGAAATATGAGTACTGGTTGGATTCCATGGCATTCTTGGGTCATGTAGTATCGAGTGAGGGGATCAAGGTGGATCTGAAGAAAGTGGAAGCAGTACAGGGTTGGCCCAAACCATCCTCAGCTACAGAGATCCGTAGTTTTCTTGGCTTGGCGTGTTATTACCGTCGATTTGTTAAGGGATTTGGTCTATTGTAGCACCAATGACCAGACTAACCCAGAAGAGTGCTCCGTTCAGCTGGACGGAGGAGTGTGAGGAGAGCTTTCAGAAGCTCAATACAACTTTGACTACAGCCCCAGTATTGATATTGCCTACAGGTTCGGGGTCTTATATTGTCTATTGTGATGCCTCGAGGATTGGACTTGGAACAGTATTGATGCAGGATGGTAGGGTGATTGCCTACGCGTCGAGACAGCTGAAAGTGCATGAGAAGAATTATCCTGTCCATGATCTCGAGTTAGCTGCTATTGTTCACGCCTTGAAGATCTGGCGTCATTATTTGTACGGTGTTCCTTATGGGATCTATACTGATCACCGGAGTTCGCAGCATCTGTTCAAGCAGAAGGACCTTAATTTGCGCCAGAGGAGGTGGCTAGAGCTGCTGAAGGACTATGATATCACTATCTTGTATCACCCAGGCAAGTTCAATGTGGTGGCCGATGCTTTGAGTCGCCGGGCGGAGAGTTTGGGGAGTTTGGCTTATCTACCGGCAATAAAGAGACCCATGGCGATGGATGTTCAGGCCTTTGCTAGCCAGTTTGTGAGATTGGATCTTTCGGAGCCCAGTCGAGTCCTTGCTTGTGTGGTTTCCCGGTCTTCCTTGTTCGATCGTATCAGAGAGCGTCAGTATGATGACCCTCATTTGCTTGTCCTCAAGGACAAGTTCCTACATGGTGATGCCGGAGATGCGACCGTTGGCGATAACGGGGTATTGAGGATGCAGGGTCGGATATGTGTGCCCAATGTTGATGGGCTTCAGGAGTTTATTCTAGAGGAGGCCCACAGTTCGCGGTATTCCATCCATCTGGGTGCCGCAAAGATGTACCAGGATTTGAGGCAGCACTATTGGTGGAGGAGGATGAAGAAGGATATAGTTAGGTTTGTAGCTCGGTGCCTCAATTGTCAGCAGATAAAGTATGAGCACCAGAGACCGGGTGGCTTGCTTCAGCAGATAGAGATTCCGGAGTGGAAGTGGGAGCGGATCACCATGGACTTCGTAGTTGGACTCCTACGGACCTTGAGGAAATTCGATGCCATATGGATGATTGTGGATCGGCTGACCAAGTCCGCACACTTCATCGCTGTGTGTTCTAACTATTCTTCAGAGCGATTGGCTGAGATTGATATCCGGGAGATTGTTCATCTGCATGGTATTCTAGTTTCCATCATTTCAGATAGTGGTACTCAGTTCACATATCGGTTCTGTAGGGCCGTACAACATGAGTTGGGTACTCAGGTGGAGTTGAGCACATCATTTCACCCCAGACGGACAGACAGTCCGAGCGCACTATTTAGATTCTTGAGGATATTATCCGTGTGTGTGTGATGGAGTTTGGAGGCTCTTGGGATCAGTTCTTGCCACTGGTAGAGTTTTCCTACAACAACAGTTACTAGTCCAGCATCCATATGACACCATATGAGGCTCTGTATGGTAGGCGGTGTAGATCCCTGGTAGGTTGGTTTGAGCCGGGCGAGGCTAGATTATTGGGCACAGACTTGGTTCAGGACGCTTTGGAGAAGGTTAAGGTGATTCAGGATAGACTCCGCACAGCTCAGTCCAGACAGTTATGCGGACCGGAAGGTTCGCGATGTTTCATTTATGGTTGGAGAGCGGGTCTTGCTTCGGGTTTCTATGAAGGGCGTTATGAGATTTGGGAAGAAGGGGAAATTGAGTCCGAGGATTATTGGTCCCTTTGAGGTATTGCGACGTGTTGGGGAGGTTGCTTATGAGCTTGCCTTACCTCCCAGCTTGGCAGGAGTTCATCTGGTATTTCATGTTTCGATGCTCCGGAGGTATCACGGTGATCTGTCGTACGTGTTGGATTTCAGTTCAGTCCAGCTGGACAATGATCTATCTTATGTTGAGGAGCTAGTGGCTATATTGGACAGGCAGATTCGAAAGTTGAGGTCAAAGAGTATTGCATCAGTAAAGGTTTAGTGGCGGGGTCAGCCGGTCGAGGAGGCGACTTGGGATACCGAGCAGGATATGTGCAGCCGTTACCCTCATCTTTTCACCACTTCAGGTATGTCTCTATGCTTGCTCGAGGACGAACGAATGTTTTAAGAGGGGGAGGATGTAACAAACCGGCCAATCGTTTTGAGAATTTACGCCCCGATCCCCTATTAACTGCTTTCCTCGGGTTTATTTTTGCTATTGTGGTTTGCCAGGAATGCAAGATTCGTTTTGAGTTTCGGAGTGTTTTGGGACACTTAGTCCCTAAATAAGAGCTTAAGCTTTAAAATTTGGACCGTAGTGGGAACAGTGTGAAGACGGCCTCGGAATGGAATTCTGTCGATTCCGTCAACTTCGTTGAGTGATTTCGGGCTTAGGGGCGTGTTCGGACTGTGTTTTGGAGGTCCGTAGCTTACTTAGGCTTGAATGCCAAAAGTTGAATTTTTGAAGCTTTTGGATCGATAGTGAAATTTTGATATCGGGGACGGAATCCGATTCCGATAGTTGGAATAGTTCTGTAGTGTTGAATGTGACTTGTGTGCAAAATTTGGGGTCAATCGGACTTGGTTTGGTTAATTTTGACATCGGTTGTAGAATTCTTGAGATTTCAAGTTTATTAGGCTTGGATTGGAGGGTGAATCATGGTTTTAGCGTTGTTTGATGTGATTTAAGGGTTGGATTAAGTTCGTATGATATTTTAGGATTGGTTGGCATGTTTGGTTGAGGTCTAGAGGGCCTCAGGTGAGTTTCGGATGCTTAACGGAAATTGAATTGGACTTAGGCAATTCCTGAACTTGCCGAACCTGTTGGTTTCGCACCAGCGGAGTTTGGACCACAGGTGCTGCGCCGCAGAAGCGGCTTGGAAACCGCAGGTGCGGTCTAAGGCTTAAGGGAAGTTGGTCGCACGTCCGACCCAAGGACCGCAGACGCGGAACCGCATCTGCGAGTAAAGTGGCGCAGGTGCGGAATCAGGCCGTTTAATGAAATTTCGCAGATGCGGAACCCCAGCCGCAGAAGCGGGACCGCAAGTGCGGTAAACCCCTCGCAGAAGCGGAAATCCCTGGACAGAAATATGAAAAATCGAGGGTTTGAGTTCATAACTTCTAAAATCGAATTGGATCTCGAAGGAAGGCATTTCTTGAGGGATTTTGAAGAGAACTATTGGGTAATGAATTCTAACTCTAATTTGATTCTAATACATTAATCTATTGTTAGTTTTATCATCTAATTAAGAAATTTGAGGTAAAAGTTTGGAAATGGGGGAAAAAGTCCCCCAATGGAAAATCTAAGTTTTAGTGAGAATTTGACGTCAGATTGGGATGATTTTGTACAAGTGAACTCGTGTGAATGGGTATTCATAATCCGTAATTTTTACCCAATTCCGAGACGTGGGCCCGGGGAGGATTTTTTGGGCGTTTTTCTATTTTCTTGCCTTAGCTTCGATTCCTTTAGCTAAACTCGTTGCTTGTAGTTATATTTACATTATGAAATTGATTTGATTAGATTCAGGCCACTCGGAGTTGGATACTCGTGGCAAGAGCGTGATTTCGGATTGATTGAGCTTGGTTCGAGGTAAGTGGCTTGCCTAACCTTGTGTGGGGGTACTCCCCTTAGGATTTTGGTACCGTTGTTATATGAATACCGTGTACGTGAGGTGACGAGTGGGTACACATGCTAATTGGTGAAAGACCCCGTTTTTATTAAGTAAATATATTTGTTTTCTTTTAATTGAGCAATACTTGTACTTGAAGTTTCCTGTTTAGCTTATGAAAGCATGATTATGTGACTTAACTGCCTTATCTGCTTTAACTGCTTACTTGGATTCTGTGTAGCATGCTTAGAGTAGAAATTCATATTTTTCTTGAATAGAACTGTAGATTTCTTTCTTGAGACTGTTGTGTGTTTACTTTGGGACTACGGGACGGTATCCCAGGAGCCCCCTCCCCCCCC
>NW_017670642.1:286419-289859 GCF_001879085.1 Nicotiana attenuata
CTCTTTCTTGTTTACTTTGGGACTATGAATCGGCATTCCGGGAGATCCCCCTGCACCTTTATATTTGGAACTACGGGACGGTATCATGAGATCCCCCTGCACTAGCTATTTACTTTTGGGACTACGGGACGGTATCCCGGGAGATCCTCTGCATATTTATGTTCGGGACTACGGGATGTTATCCTGGGAGATCCCCTGTTGTTATCACTGCTCGCTGAGTTATTTCCTTTCTGAGATTTCATCTTTATTTGGCTTTTAGCATCTTTAATTATACTGTCATGTTCTATATTGTTTCACCTTATTATATATTTATATAACTAGTAGGGCCCTGACCTTCCTCGTCACTACTCGACCGAGGTTAGGCTTGGCACTTACTGGATACCGCTGTGGTGTACTCATGCCCTTTCCTACATATGTTTTTCGTGTGCAAATCCAGGTTCTTCTGCTCGGCCATACTATCCGTGAGGCGAGGCGGCTCAGAGACTTCAAGGTATATCTGCCGCATCCGCAGACCTAGAAGTCCCTCTCTACTCTTCCCACTGTTATAGGCTTTTCATTGTATTTCCCTTGTTATTGGATTTCTGGAGTTAGAAACCTTATGTACTTTCATTAGCTTATGATTCATGAGATTCCGGGTTTTGGGAGTGTTTTTGTTCAGTTTGAGAGAGTGTTATTGTATATGCCGAGCGGCATTATAACCTTCTTTATTACATTACTTGTACTTTGCTAGTTTCGTACCTTTAATTCTTTTTTCGCTAATTGTTAGGCTTACCTAATCGTAGAGATTAGGTGTCGTCACGACAATTCATGGAGGGAGAACTTGGATCTTGACACTTCTCTTTCTAAATTGAGTTTATTAGTACCATCTTGCTGCTAACCTTGCATATGTAGGAATGGCCAAATAGAGATCAACTCTAGTTAAAGAAACAAAATCTAATAACGTTGAAAAGTACAACTTTTTTATTTGACCAACTCAAGTTGGGATCAAATTAAAATCAATGTAATTTTCTAAGCATATGTCAACTAAGAAACCTAAATATATGGCTTGTCCTTTTTATAATTACAGATATAGTGACAACTTATGATGCTATCACTATTATATTAGTCAACGCACTTAATTATTTGATGAAAAATCACACACTTTCGATTATCCTTAAATTATAATTAATTTACACATATTATCAGCTAGATGTAAATAACGTGCGGATAAATTTTCATTCCTTGCGTAATGTATCCGCAATACAAAAAACTGCGACAAATTACTTTTACAGCTTGTTTGGATGGTTGTTACATATTGTTTTATAATGTATCGTATCGTATTGTATTGTATCGTTTGATGAATACAATATTTGGATAGACTGTATCGTTTGCTATCGTTTCATGATAACATGCACCAGCAATTAATATGAAAAATAAACTTGCAATATTATAAAGAAAAATTATGATACGAGGTAGAATTATTATATTAAAAGATAGGGGAAAGGATAAAATAAGATTATTTATTAATAATAAAGGACGAGATGAGAGAAAAAATTAAGGTAACGACGCGACCACACCAAATCGGTCGTTGCATAAAGGGGCACTTTTCATCGTTGCGTAACAACGGATTTAATGATACGATATGATAAAATTTAAGTAACAATCAAAACTAATATTATATTTAAAGTAATAATATGATACGATAAAATAGGTAACCAACCATGGAAACAAACTGTTAGGATATAAGATGTACATGTATATCCTATATTCTAGATCCTCGTTGAAGATTAGGCAATTTGAGGAGAAATAGTAAAAGAAAATGTTCCTTAATCTAGAAGGATAAAAGTATTCCCCAACAATAAAACCTAACAAGGCAGTAAAAAAAACAATAATCTTGGAAATTTTGAAATGTTACCATCTAAGTGACCTTAATTTAGGGTGTGTTTGGTATCAAAAGAAAATGCTTCCTATGGAAAATATTTTTCTGGAAAATGAGTAGTTTTATCACTTATTTTTACTTATTTAGTTGGTAAGTGAAAAAGAAATTCAGAAATAATTTCCAGTGTTTGGTTAAAGAGCATAAAGTATTATTTAGGAAAATAATTTTTTATGCTACTCTCTTCACCTCCCTTCCCATAAATCCTCATGTTGCTTGTGTTCTCCCTTCCCTCCCCTCCTCCCAAAATCTCAAATACCCAACGTTTTCAGTATTCTATTTTCTTCATAAATTTAATTACTCTTTTAAGTATTCACACAAACCCAAAGGAATTAATGTGATGCTTTACTTTTTCACGTAAAAACAACGTCGAAATTCGTGCTCCATACCAAAAAAGAAAATACTCTTTGTTTGGTCGAAAAAAAAGTACTCTTTCTACAAGATGAAAAGAAAGTTATCATTTTGTTGAAATGAAAGAAAATAATTTTTCTACGTCAAGAAAAAAGATACTCATTTTGTTGAAATGAAAGAATATACTTTTTAATGCATCATTTGCTGAAATTAAAGAAATACTTTTTTTACATCATGAAAAAAAATACTCGTTTTGTTGAAATAAAAAAGAAAGTACGCTATGTATAACAAGAAAAGAAAGCACTCTTAGTAATATTTCTATTTCGGATGGGAGGTCGGGGGTAGGGGTTGTGGTGGGGTGGGGTGGGTAGGGGTAGAGTGGGTGGGCTGTAGAGGGGTTGGTTGGGATGGGAAATAGAGTGGGAAAATATTTTTCAATTAGAGAAAAATGAGTTCATGAGGAAAATATTTAAGCGAACTAAACATGGGAAAATTAGAAAATATTTTCTGAAAAATATCTATTTTATTTTGAAGAATTAACGTAAATAACCGTCCACCTAACCGCTTAAACTAAAACTAGCCGGTGTATTTTCCTCCGTACCAAACACAGCCTTAATATCCGCCTTTTCTGTTTCACACTTCGTTGACGAGTTGATCACCTCAACAATTGAATTAGGAAAAAAAAAAAAAAAAAAACTGAAGTTACTAAAATTGCATGACCGAATTATCTAAAAGTTATTAGCAAGATGATACACTATTATTCAAAGGATATACTTTAAAGAGTAGCATCGACATCATGAAGACATGCAAGTTTTCTGTATAATTATTAATAACGGAAAGAGATTTTACAAAATATGTCAACTGCCTTACTCAACGAAATTTGTTGTGTAATTTCCTTTAATAAATATATATAAAACTATGCACACTAGAAAGTTGATTAAGAAAATAAGAGTGCCTTAAAATGTATCGCAACATCACCAACAGGGTTTTGGTGGAGCGCTAAGTACTCCTTGTTCCTTAACCACAAGTCTCGAGTTTGAACCTTGATATGAAGTCGCCTTTTCCAGGAAACACTTTTAACTCTTAATGTGGAACTTTCCTATGCGGATCCGAATTTAATCGAGCCCCAATAAGGAACCAAGCACTAGGTGAAAAACTCTATATATATATATAT
>NW_017670642.1:289879-296535 GCF_001879085.1 Nicotiana attenuata
TATATATATATATATATTATTTAGCAACATCACCAAAGGAGTAATCGTAATATATTGACTAGCCGACTAGTAGTTGTGGAATCGATCTTTTATTGTTTAATCCACGGTATTATTACCAATGTACCTAGCCAAAACCTCCTTCAGTATTCCAATACAAGCCTTATAGTATTATCAAAATAAGTAGAATAATACGTCTGTTCCATTAAGAAAGTAAACTCCAGAAAATATTATAGTAATCTATCTCTGTACAACAAGTACGAACAGGTACAGATGTAGACATGCATATTTTCATATTTGAGAAAATATTTCTTTTTTTTTTTTTATTGATCTCTTTCTCAAGACTTATCCTCTATATACAAAAATGTCGACATAAGATAACTCTATTTGATAAATATTGCTATACCATGTCAACCTATATAACATGAGATTATAATTTGAATACTATAAACAATTTGATTTCAGGCTGGATGTCATCCCTTTGGCACATTTATCTAATATTTTTAGCTCATATTTTCTTATAGAGTATAAGTTCTATATATGCACTGATATAAAAAGTTTTTGATAAGCATTAAACTCGGGTAACTAACCTGCAGGTGTAATTACACGTAACATCAGCGTACATAGTTAATTATCGATATAGTACTTTTTCCTTAACCTCAGACAAAATCTGTGAGCAACATTAAATAACTGCAGTCCAATATATTCATTATACAGATTCAGAGAGACATAAATAAATGTCAGATTGCCATTTCAACCCCAACAAATGATTGACTAACAATTGATATTATTGGACTTGTCGAGTTAACATATAGTAATTTTTTGGAATTTTTACCTCCTATAGCAAAGGTTAATACCTTATTTATTTTAAATAAAAGCCATTTAAAAAAAATTATATTCTATAGATACCTTTTAAGGTTTATAGCAAAATATTTAATTTTGGTTACCTTCTAGCCCTAAGCCACTAAATACGCTACTCAGTTACACTATTTTCTTTCTCTCTCTACTTTGATACATCTCATTCTCTTCCCCATCCCATTAAAATTTTCGCTCTCCTCCTCCTTCTAACGGCATCTTCTCAACTGAAAAATCCAGCAGCACAGCAACAACAAACCCTAACTCGAAGACCCAATCATGCCGAAGCAAATCCACGAAATCGTTGGTGATTATCTCGCTGTATTCCGTCGCTGAAGACCCAATCTCACCAAGTTTACAATGCTTGAGTTCATCACATATTTATCTTTCATTGATGCTTGGATTTCATTCCATGCGGATAACTAGACAAGAAACCAATTAAGTTTCGATTTAATATTCTGTAAGTTCTGGGTCAATTAGCGTTCTGCAAGATCTTTGAAGATGGAAAGACTATTTGGCTACAAGGCGGAAATTAGGGTTTGTTCTTGAGCAAAGACGATGGAGTTTGGGGCTGAGCAACTTGATTTTCTGTTAATATATTTCAATGTATTTTCAACGTATCACGCTGTATTTTCATGTATTTTATTGTACTCATTGTCTTTTTTTCCATTATAATTCAATGTATCTCGATATATTCCGTGTATTTCATTGTATTCACTGTCTTTTTTCTTTTTCAATGTATCCGTTGTATTCTATGTATTTCACTGTATTCACTGTCTCGCTATATGCCATGAATGTATTCATATGTTTTTTTTATTAATATAATTTATGTATTCAGATGTATTATATAATTTCTCTGAAGATGGCTATGTTTTTGGGGTATTTTTCAGTTGAGAATCTTTTTTATAATCGGAAATACAAATTTTTTGTGTTATAATTGAGTTTGTTGAGTTATATTAGGGGTCTATTATGTTAACTGATACACTTTCCGTTTAAAAATAGTGTAATCCCCTGTTTCACACCGTGAATACAGTCGAATACAGTAATCTGTCCAGCTGTAATCCCATGTTTCACGCGATGAATACAGTCGAATACACTTTCCTGATTCACGCCTATTTTTGCTACTGTATTCATGAATACAATAGCTTAAATACATCAAATACATCTTATAACCACAGAAAAGATATCTATAATCCGTAATATAGCAAATAGTATCTATAGATGGCTAATTACTACTAAAAGATAGTGCTTTATGAAAATTTACCTAATTTTTTCCAATTAGAAAAACCCCAGGTAGAAAGTAACGACCAAAAGAATCTTCTAGAAGCTATGAAGGTATCAAGAATTTACGCAAATACTAATGGCGACTTGGCCGTCACAACTCACGACTTTTTCTGGAAGCTCTTACTGTTAATCCTCTCTGTTGGGTGTGCGAATAAAATCACACATCGGGAGCCTACATATAAGGTATAGAGATCTCTTAATGGTGTGAGGTCTTGTGGAAAAAATCGTACAAATTCGACCTAAAACGAGCAATATCACACCATGTTAAGAGTGTATTTGAGCTAGTTTAGCCCAACTCTATCGTTGTTTGGTTTTGGGGTGAGAATGGACTCAGGAATAGCAGAAGCAAGAAAAATAAAAAAATGGGAGGACTTCTATTAGTAATATTCGAAGTTCAATTTGGCTGCCACTTTAATTTTGCAGATAGCAATTAACTTGCTTGACCAGTTCAGATTCGTGCTAGGAGGAGTGGAGCCATGATTTTAAGTTTATGGGTTTAGAATTTTAGCATTTGTAAATTACTAGTTCTAAATTGATAATTTATACATATTAAATAGATTTATTAAAACAAAACTGGGATTTCAAATAAAATGACTAGGTTAGACTGAACTTATACTATCAACACTAGCTCCGCCCTTGAAAGCCAGTACTAAAAAAAATTCATTCTCAAAACTCAAACCTAAAACCTATAATTAAAGATAGTGAAATTTTCTATTTCATCATGTTCTTTTTTTTTTTCTTTTTGGTAACTAAACTTTTTGTATTAATCATCTTTGAAATTGTACAAAACCATAGCTAACCAAACACAATTAGCTATCTAAAATCTACCAAATCAGTAACTCTCTACTCTATACAAGCCAGTTCATAACTGGAAACTAAAACATAAAACTCTGTAGCAAAATCTTGACTCTAGGGCTGCTCTTACATGACAGATCTAAGCGACTTCATGCACAATTAATTCCCATCTCCAATACTTCTTTTCAAAAATTCGATGGTTCCTTTCATTCCATATAGCATAGATACATTCAGCATACACCATTCTGAAAATTTGGGCTTGCTGTGATTTCCCTTTGGCTTTCGAGTAACCCATTATGTGTGCTGGTTCCAAGTCTGCACTTGTATTCCTTTTGTTGGTAGCCATTTTAGCCATCGCTGCATTTTCCTTCATATAGCTTTAGTAAATTCACAGTCAGCAAAAAGATGATCTCTTGTTTTCAGTTGATTCTGGCATAGTATGCATATAGTGTCCACTGCTAATCCCCAGTTCACCAGTCGATCTGCTGTAGCTAGTCTCCCTTATAGTTGTAACCACATTTTAAAAACTGCTTTAGGTCTGGCATCGTTCTTAAACATAGATACTTCCAAGACACTGACATCATTGTAGGTAGGAGCGGTTGATAGATTGAGTTGATCATGCTCCGAGTAGTTTTGACATTAGGTATCAAATGCAGGTGTTCCTTGGCTTCCAGTATTTTCCTAGTAATCCAGATTGCTTGTGCTGGGATTGTCATATCCCTCAAGAGCTTGCCTTTAACATAGTAAGCATGAATTCATTGAATCCACATCTTATCCTGTTTGTGAGCTATATCCTAGCATGTCTTGATTTGAGCAACTTGATTCCACAGTTTTATGTTGATAAGGTTTAGCCCTCCCACTGACTTAGGAGTGCACACTCTGTCCCATGCCACCAAATTAAAGCTTTCCTAGTGATTGTGTTACTCCCTGACCATGCATAGCTCCTACAATGGGTATACTACATGATATGCAAGTATTTTATTTATGAATCATGTGCAAGCCTCAAAACAAACAAAAAGATTAGTATGCATTAGGTTCATATGGGAAAATAAATTCAAAAAGAAAAAAAAAAGGTTAAACGTAAATATATTGTAAAGAAACTTACGCCATTGATGTATAAACAAATTAATTAACAAAATATTATATCTTACATATCTATCCCACAAGAAATGGGCATAGTAAGAAGCCAAGATTAATGGGAGAATTGAATTTTTATCGGTTGCCAACTTCTCCTCCTAAACCAAAAACACATTAGTGTTCAATTTGTGGGCTTGAGTTTCCTATTGATCAAGCTTTAGGTGGGCATATGGGAAGGCATAGGGCTATGTTGAATGAAAATAATATTCAAGTTCCTCATCATGTTGTAAAGAAATCGAATAATAGTCGAAGAATTTTATGTTTGGATTGAACTTAACCCCATTGGAGAATGATTTAAAGTTCAAGGTCGGAAAGTCAACTCCTGTAGTTGATTGCTTCTTGTGATTATTGAACAAATAAATCCTATCTCTGTGGTAAAGAAAGGATCACTGGCACCTGGAAAATTTGGAAAAATTTCATGTATACATAATACATGTGAATATCTTTATGAAATAGTGATATATCAGTAATGGCGCCGTATATACAATGCAAATTTTGGTTGAGTACAAAAGTGTACCAGCGACCTTCAAATCCTGGGTCAACCTCTGCTTAAAATAGTTCTTTGATATCAATTTCTTTCTTTTGGAATCTTTACACCAATACCCGGCCGAGTTTGCGGTTCAACTTTTTTTAGCCGGTACATATAGCTAGATTTTACACTGATTATATACGATTATATACATACATACATACATACATATATATATATATATATATATATATATATATATATATATCCACCAGCTATATTCACTTTAAACAGTTAGGTGGACGGCTATTTAGGTTAATTTTTCTAGAGAAGAACACTTGAAGGATTCTTAGCTCGTACCTCCTCTCGCTACTCCTTATCCTCATTAATTCTTAAGAATTAATAAGCCCCCCTTCAAACGAATATAGCAAAACTCAAAGGAACTAATTATTAATGGCGTGGACGGCCAAGTGCTAGTTTAGGTTTCAGTTCAAATATTATTATTCCCTCCGGTCCAAAATAAGTGATTTTTTGGATGTTTTCACACAGATTAAGAAGTTCACCTTTTAACATTAATTAGCAATAAAATTGAGCATATTAACCTTTATTATCTCACATAAACACTTCTAACACATACTCCAACACTATTTACTCCAAGGCCAATGTAGGAAAAAAATAATTAATTCATTCTTGAAATCAGGAAAAATCAATTATTTTGTACCAAAAATGGACCAAAAAAATACTTATTGTGAAACGGAAGAGATACAGTACTATAAAAATAAATTGGTATTGAGAGAAAAATACTTGTTGGTTTATGTTCATTTTAGGCTCCGTGGCAGAACATGTTGGACATGCTGTCACTTATGACTTGGATTCAATGACATGTTATCATGTGGGACAAAATTTTCTCTATAATTGAGTAGTTGTGTTTATGGTCAAATAATTACTGGTTTTGCCTAAATTTCCAATTATATTGCATTGTTTTATTCCTTTCTTTATTTGGAATTTTGAGTTGGTAGCATTGCTATTATTTATGTACTAATTATCATAACACCATAACAACAGCAACAACTAGTAATATGCGAGACTAAAATTCTCTCTCTCCATATATATATATATATACATATACATATATATATATATATATATATATATATATAAAATATTTACTCTTAAAAATATTTTCAAACCAGGGAATTATAATTTTTTTTTTTCTTTAGAGCAATAATTGGCGTGAGGACTTGAATTTGAAGTGGTCAAGAGAAAGTTGTTGACAACACTTCATTAATTCTTTAAATTGATTCCGTACGTAACTTGCAAAAACGTGTACATCCAAATTAGATTAAATTGATTAATCTTGCACACGAGTGTGAAGGTAGTTTTATGTTATTTGGTTCATCTGAATTCAATGGGGTGAGTACTACACGGGCTCGTAAGTAAAGTATGGAACGAGCCTTGTCTATGAAGCAGAGCGACCTCATCATGCTTGCTTCTGGCGAAACTTCTTGCTATTTGGATACGAAATACAAATTTATGTCTAAAGTTTGCTAAAATAGTAAAAAAAAAAAAAAATACTCCTTTCGTTTAAAAAACAATGAATCTATTACTGTGTTGAGGAGTCAAACAAGATTTTCTTTGATTATATTTTTTACAAATATTTTTTTAATATTTTAAATTATTAACTATTTTGACTTAAAGTAATTTATTACTGTTTATAAATATGTAAATTTTATCTTAAAAACTTAAAGAATCTAAGTTCAAATTCACATTAAAAACTAATCAATTTGACTCTCTAATCCCGAAAAAAAATCAAATCTATATATTATTAAAAGGAGAGGAAAAAGCCCTCTCCTTAAGCCAAGTGGCACCCTAAACAAAGGCAACATGCCATAATTAGTTACTAATTAGTTATTAATTAGTTATTGATTATTACTTTTGAATTTGAATATATATAAAAAACAAAAAAAATAAAAAAACTAACATATATATATATATATATATATATATATATATATATATGTATGAATGTATGTATGTATGTATATATTAATTGGTTACTTTATTTGGATTAATAAATATGGATATCTTATAATTAAATATTAAAAACAAAAATAAATAT
>NW_017670642.1:296599-300841 GCF_001879085.1 Nicotiana attenuata
TGCAGAGTGTAGCATCAGCACAACCGACCCCATGTGCTGGTAAGTGCCTAGCCTAACCTCGGCGAGGTAGTGACGAGGCTAGACCAGACTACCACATAAACCTGTACAGTTCAAATATATATAGCGGAAAAGAAATACAGGGATAACCAGTCAAAATGGGAGGGGGAGCATGTTGTGGGGAGATAACAAATCCGAATAGAAAAACATCAAATAAACGAAAGAAACAACATAACTCGAATATCAACAAATGATCAGAAATCAATAAATGCACGGCATCACCCTTCGTGCTTTTACTCTCGTCCTCACCAAGGCAATCATATAATAAAAATGTGCACGGCATCACCCTTCGTGCTTTTACTCTCTTTCCTCACCAGACAATCAATAATGGCACGGAATGGTACATCGTGCGGCACGGCATCACCCTTCGTGTGTTACACTCTTTCCTCACAGAACAAATAATGCACGGCATCACCCTTCGTGCTTTAACGCTCTTCCTCACCCAAACAACAATCACAAACAATAGGGCAAGGGTGTTGATACCCAATTTTTCCCCATATATTTTTTATATGCAAAATACTTTCAAAATAGTATATATATATATATATGCATATATAAGCATGTCTAAGTGTTTTATTATTTTTTTCCAATTTTTAAAAGATTTTTAAACCAATTTATTGCCCTATTTTAGCAGTACAAAAACCAATAATTGTTCCCAATTTATCCTTTTGGTGATTCAGTTATTGTATTCTCATATTTATACCAATATATAGCTAAGGTAATTTTTGCACATTTTTATAAATTGATTTGGTATTTTTAAAGCTAAATTGCACTAAATTGCAATTTTAGCCTATTTTAAGAATTAATTGCGTTTGTAATTACAAATTTGATTCCAGTATTTTTAATCTAATATTTATATACTATTAATCAATTTAGCACCTTTAATTTATTATCCGAAATCATTTTACTATTTTTATAAAATAAAAAGGGGAAATTGGCTATTTAAATACTAGCCCTATTTCGTTTCAATTATAGCCAAAATTGACCACCCCAGTAACCCAATTTCAAATTTAAAATTACCCGGTCCAATTATAATTTAACCCGACCCCTGACCCATTTATCCAACCCGCCCGGCTCCCCTTTTGATCCAGGCCGTTGGTCATTTTGATCAACGGCCACGATTCCCCTTGCCTTTTTTAATTCCCCAAACCCCCCAACCCAAAACCATTCTCATCAGAGACGCCGCCCTTGAAACCCCTCTCTTCTCTCAGATTCTCTCGTACCTTCCTTAACCCTAGCCGCCTCTAATCGCTCCCACCTCGAAACCCACCGGAAACCATGGCTTCTCCGGCCATGGGAGTCTTATATTCACCTCCTATCGCTCCTATGTGCTCGATGCTTGAAGATTCGAGGCCAGACCTCGAAGGTCTTCACTCAGACCTTCGCTGACTCGAGGTTTCGCGGTCATCTCCGTCCTTGCTCCGGCGTATCTTGGTCTTCTAAGCCTGATTCTAACTTCTCCGACTCAGATCGGTGACTTTTCAAAGCCTTCTCATTCTAGGGTTCTTCTGAAACCCTAACCTTTCGAGGCTTTCTCCAATTCTTTTTAGATCTATTGTGTATCTATGCTCTACTTGAGTTTTCAAACGATTTCCCTAATTTTTCTTTTGAAAATTACTTACAAAACCCTTCTTTTTCGATTTAGGGTTTTCTGGAAAGTGTTTAAGTGTTTTATGATTTTTCTTCTTTGTTATTCGTGTTGTTCTCTTACTGTGTTTCCTATTTCATGTTCTCGCATGCTTTCTACTGTGTTCTTGTACTTTTTCTTTTACCATGTTCTTGTATGTTCTTTTACTGAGTTTTACACTCCGTTCTTGAATGTTCTTGTGGCTGAATCAGCCCTGTTTTCTAGGTCAGATTCACAGAGTTACTTCAATTATGCTACTATGCAATATTAACAGACTTAAATTAAAACTCATAATGCAGAACCAAGTAATGATTTATGAGTTTAACCATGTTAAAGGTTAAACACATGAACCACTATAGGTTTCAGACTTGAACACATGAGTTTATCTGCCTTGTGAAATGCTAAATGAACTAAAAAGGGAAGAAGAGAAAGAAAAAAAAGGGCTTAGTCTATGGACCTAACCATGTAGAGGTCAGGCTCAATGAACCAGCCTGGTTTTGAGGAGGGGGAGTATATGGACTAACTATTTCAAGAAGAAAAGCAATGTATATTAGCAAGAAAGAATTAATACTTATTAAAGAAGTTGAAACAATATTACAGAAGCTAGGGGATAAAGAAATTCAAGTATTTTGAGATAAAGAACAACCCTGACACCATTGCAATTTCAGCATGCAAAAACTTCAACCAAACATACATAAACAGTATCAAACAAGGTGTAACGACTCATATTCATCTTAAACCTCAATTACATAGCAGCCAGAATAGGGAAGGATTCACATGTACCTTGACACAACAATTCAAGCAGAAAATGCAATGAAGGTAAGCCTGCTGGAAAAGGTTCAGGAGCAGGAAACAGCAGCAATGACCAGACAGCTTTAGCAGCACCAAAAACAGCCCAGAGATTCAAATAGCAACCCAAAAAACAGCTTCAAACCAGAAACTCCAACAAGAGAACTAGGAAAAATTTTCTATTCAAACCATGTTCTTGACTTAGAATCAGAAAATGAGAAAAGATCTATTGAGTTCTTTCAGAATTCTGGAATCTGAAATTTTCAGAGCAAGGAATGTTTTTCAGTAATTTTTGGATGGGAAAATCTGTGTGTGAGTGAGGGAATGTTTTCCTTTTATAGAGTGTACAAAAAAGCATCAAAAAGGAATATTCTGACCTAATTTTTGAAATTTCAGAATAGTACAACATCTTTTGACAGTTGTATGTCCTTTTTCTTATCCAATATCAGCATTTTTTGCTAAGGATAGGGACAGCTGTCCTAAATACTAGAACCTTCTGATTTCAGCCTAAGTGAAAGTCCGATTTTACCCCTTAGGTTATCAATTATTTCAGTTTTTCCTAGGTTCTTTTAATTCAAAACAAGTCGCTAAAGTTTCTATTGGTTTCCAAATCAAGCCAAACAATTTGAAATGAAGCAAAGATGCATCAGATGTCAATGGAACAGTAAAATCACAAAGAACTGTTGTACCTTTAAAATTGAGTCAGCCTAATCTTTGTTAAGACTATTTTTTCCTAATTAATTAGGAAATCATGACGGGAACCTAGAATTTAAACTAATCAAGCATAAAGATCAGCAGGTTAACCAATCAAAACACAAAAACCTAACCCGGAAATCATCAGAAGGAATCAGAACCAAGGAGAATAGCTTATTGGAACCCTATTTAGACTTAAACCATGAAATTCAGGCATAGAAACTTAACTGATTACTAATTAATCAAGAACTAGTAAATAGATACTCATGCAACTAAGGACAGGGCAGCAAAATAAAGCAACAATCCAACAGGAGATCTAAAAAGAGTCTAAACTTCACACAAATTCAACGTGCTTTTAATTAAGGAAATTTAAGGATTAATCAACTAACATAAAAAAGGCGAACAAAAAGAATAAAAAAGCCTAATCATGCTGCTAAAAAAAGAAAAATTAAACATGCCAAGAAGGACAAAACAGAAACAAAAGCAATGATTCAAAGAAAAAAAGAAAAAGGATTTTACCCGATCAAAATCGGCCCAGGATCGAAATAGGGTCTCGTCCAAATTTTCGGAAGTGTGACATGGACTTTGGACCAACATTAATTGACTGTTCTTGAAGAGAACAGTCAATTAATGAAGGTTTTGAAGTCCATCTGACCAAGCTGCGACCAGAGAAAGAGGAAAAGGGTTTTAGGGTTTTTGGTTTGAATCTTAGATCCAAGATTCGAGTCATTCAGTGGGGGTTCAAAGAAATTTTTTTGGGGATTTAGGATGAGGATATGACGGGGTTCCCATGGTGTCAATTTGGGGATTTTTGGACGACTTAGGGTTTTGGCCGGATTTTCAATCTAAGATTCGAAAGGCTTGGGTCTGATTCGAGGGAGATGGAGTAGAGATTTAGGATGGGAAGGTGAAGGAGAATCTGTGGTGTAAATTCGGGGCTGATTGGACCATCAGAACCGCCGTGAGGCGATTTCCGGTGGGTGATTTTGCGGCGGAGCGACGATGGAGTATAGGGCGGCTAGGGTTTGAATGTTGAGAGAGAAGGAGACGAAGTGAGAGGGGTCCGATGGGGGGGG
>NW_017670642.1:300861-339883 GCF_001879085.1 Nicotiana attenuata
GGGGGGGGGGGGGGGGTCGGTCTCTTCGAACATTAATATAGTAAAGTACCAAGGAGTTCCGGCCGTTGGATGATGAAAATCCAACGGCTGTGATGAATTGAGGCAAAAATGAGGTCGTTTGAAGGTCATCTGGGGTGGACCGAGTTAATTGGCTTTGGGCCTGGACTTGGAGACGGGCAGGGGAGGATTTTGGACTGGTTTGGGCTCTAATTTGAGACCCAATTCCGAAAATACACCAACCCTTCTATTTTCAAATTCTTTTTCTTTTCTTTTCTTTTTTTTAATTAAAAATCCCAATAATTAAAAAAAATCCTAAATTACCTAGAATGTGAAAAATTCAACTAATTAATTAATTACAAAATTATAAAAACTACTTAATCCTATATTAAAAAAGAAAAATCAATAAAAGGATAAAAACGTAGAAATTGGCCATTTTTTTTATTTTCATTTTTAAAAGAGCAAATAATTATTTAATTATTCCTAAATAAATCCTAAATGCAATGCATGATATTTTGGTATTTTCATAATTTAAATAAACTTAAATATGCACAAAATGCAAATAATTAAATAAAAATCCTACAAAATCCCTAAAATAACAAATAATTAAAGGAAGAAACCTAATTATTGGAATTCTGTAGGAGTAACTCATGTGGGGCAAAAATCACGTGCTCACAGCTGCCCCTCTTTACTCGGAGACACGAAGGGTCTTCGGGCAAAGATAAAATGAGCAATTATGAGTGATTTTTGCCCGTTTGAAACTCCATGAAAAGCATTTTTGAAAAGAGTTCGACCGAACCTTGCTTCAAAGGTTGCCTACATATCCTTGGCTATAAAGGAATCAGGTCAGTGTAGTTCTGGAAGTTTTGGTAGCTGGGACTACCGAGAAAGCAGTGATTTCAACTGTTGTTGCTGCTGTCTCTGCTTGCTGAGCTCCTTATTACACCAAAAATGGAAAATAACAAGCTAAACTAGCTAAGCCTATCAACAACGAGTTACAAGATTCCTATCTATAAATCTCTTAAAGCTTGATATTGAATCTTAGCTGGTTCTTGTTGTGGACTCCGATCCGAATCTTGATGCTCGTCAGCTGTAGGTGCTGGTTCTTTCTTCTTGGGATCAAGGCGGGACATGCGAAGCTTGTGACTTCAATCATATCTTGAGCAGTCCGCGTCTTCCTCCACTTCAACACTTTGAGTTCACTTCTTCTTTTTTTTTTGTTTTTTCTTCTTTTCTTTATTTTGGATTGAGATTCATTTTTTTGGTCATCTCAAATCCTGTGCCTCGCAGTCAAACCTGCTCAGACCAAAACAAACGAACGAACGAAATTTTTCTGCCCCTGTTTTCACTAGGAAAATTTCGTGAGTTATTTGCAACTAAATCTAAGCTATATTTATTGAAAACAATAAAATCAAGATTGTGTGTCTTTAAGAGGAAAGATTTAGGGAATGGAGCCTTATATCTAAAAACTCAACTTAGGGATTGGAGCCCTAATGTTGGTAAAAGGCGACTAGGGAATGGAGGCCCTATGTCTAAAAACTCAACTCAGGGATTGGAGCCCTAATGTAGGCAAAAGACGACTAGGGAATGGAGGCCCTATGTCTAAAAACTCAACTCAGGGATTGGAGCCCTAATGTTGGTAAAAGGCGACCAGGGAATGGAAGCCCTATGTCTAAAAACTCAACTCGGGGATTGGAGCCCTAATGTCGGCAAAAGGCGACTAAGAATGAAGGCCCTATGTCTAAAAATCTCAACTCAGGGATTGGAGCCCTAATGTTGGTAAAAGGCGACTAGGGAATGGAGGCCCTATGTCTAAAAACTCAACTCAGGGATTGGAGCCCTAATGTTGGTAAAAGGCGACTAGGGAATGGAGGCCCTATGTCTAAAAACTCAACTCAGGGATTGGAGCCCTAATGTTGGTAAAAGGCGACTAGGGAATGGAGGCCCTATGTCTAAAAACTCAACTCTGGGATTGGAGCCCTGATGTTGGTGAAAAGGCGACTAGGGAATGGAGGCCCTATGTCTAAAAACTCAACTCAGGGATTGGAGCCCTAATGTTGGTGAAAAGGCGACTAGGGAATGGAGGCCCTATGTCTAAAAAGCTCAACTCAGGGATTGGAGCCCTAATGTTGGCAAAAGGCGACTAGGGAATGGAGGCCCTATGTCTAAAAACTCAACTCAGGGATTGGAGCCCTAATGTTGGTGAAAAGGCGACTAGGGAATGGAGGCCCTATGTCTAAAAAGCTCAACTTAGGGATTGGAGCCCTAATGTTGGCAAAAAGGCGATTAGGGAATGGAGGCCCTATGTCAACAATACTCAACTCAGGGATTGGAGCCCTAATGTTGGTAAAAGGCGACTAGGGAATGGAGGCCCTATGTCTAAAAAGCTCAACTTAGGGATTGGAGCCCTAATGTTGGTGAAAAGGCGACAAGGAATGAGGCCCTATGTCTAAAAACTCAACTCAGGGATTGGAGCCCTAAAGTTGGAAAAAAGGCGACTAAGGAATGGAAGCCCTATGTCTAAAAACTCAACTCAGGGATTGGAGCCCTAATGTTGGTAAAAGGCGACTAGGGAATGGAGGCCCTATGTCTAAAAACTCAACTCAGGGATTGGAGCCCTAATGTTGGTAAAAGGCGACTAGGGAATGGAGGCCCTATGTCTAAAAACTCAACTCCGAGATTGGAGCCCTAATGTTGGTAAAAAGGCGACTCAACTCAGGGATTGGAGCCCTAATGTTGATAAAAAGGCGACTAGGGAATGGAGGCCCTATGTCTAAAAAGCTCAACTTAGGGATTGGAGCCCTAATGTTGGCAAAAGGCGACTAGGGAATAGAGGCCCTATGTCTAAAAACTCAACTCAGGTATTGGAGCCCTGATGTTGGCAAAAGGCGACTAGGGAATGGAGGCCCTATGTCTAAAAACTCAACTCCGAGATTGGTGCCCTAATGTTGGTGAAAAGGCGACTAGGGAATGGAGGCCCTATGTCTAAAAACTCAACTCAGGGATTGGAGCCCTATTGGTTGTGAAAAGGCGACTAGGGAATGGAGGCCCTATGTCTAAAAACTCAACTCAGGGATTGGAGCCCTAATGTTGGTGAAAAGGCGACTATGGAATGGAGGCCCTATGTCTAAAAACTCAACTCAGGGATTGGAGTCCTAATGTTGGTGAAAAGGCGACTAGGGAATGGAGGCCCTACTTCTAAAAACTCAACACAGGGATTGGAGCCCTAATGTTTGTAAATGGCGACTAGAGAATGGAGGCCCTATGTCTGAAAACTCAACTCAGGGATTGGAGCCCTACTGTTGGAAAAGCATAAAAGTAGAGATTGGGGTCCTAAATTACCATTTTTTGAATTTTCTTATTATCTCTCTTTTTTTTTCATTTCGATTTCCTTTTTTTTATTTCATTTTAAGGAATGAGTAAATGCGGGAAAAACTTGGACGGGACTCCCCTTTTTATGAATTGTTGCTGCAAAGCTGTTTCTAGCACTTGCGCACTTCTTTTTCCTTTTTGGTTGCACCTGCTTCTTGCGCGGTTGCTTTGGATTGCACCTGTTTCAAAATTTCAAACAAAGAACAATTGTTAGTTTTAAACCGTGGTTGGTTTTGTGGCCTTGATTGTCTCAATCGCTTGATGTCGGCCCAGCTTCTTTGATGAAGTTCTCAGTTGCAACTGCTTGTTTCCTGGGGACCAATTTCATTTCAGGCCCTAAGAACCTCTGGTTTTTTCCAGATTTTGCATGATGGTTGGTTGGTGGAACTCAACCTTTTCGACTTTATTTTGCCTTCGTAGGCCTTTCCTTTCCGACTTCCTTTTCTTTCTTTTTTTTCTTTCTCTTTTTTTTCTTTTCTTTTCTTTTCTTTGGAACATTGGGGAACTTTTGGCTCCTCAAACTTTGCTGCAACGGCTAGTCGCGTGGGACTTAACCTCTTCCAACTTTATTTCGCCTTTGTAGGCCTTTATTTTCTGGCTTCTTTCTTCCAACTTCAATTTTAGAGCATTTGGGGTACCTTGGCTTCTTCAACTTTGCCGAGGCGGTTAGCCACGTGGGACTCAACCTTTTCAACTTCAATTGCCTTTATAGGCGCTTCAATTTGATTTTCTCCTTCCAAGAGTTTTGATTTCGAAGCATCGGCCGCCATGTCTAGTCGGGGTCGACTTGATGCCCCCTGACAAGGCTGGGTGACTTTTTGCACATTTTCTCGTGTCAAATGAAAACCCTGTAAATTAGTCTTGCCGTCCTTTCTTTGTCTTAGTTTCAGAACAGTGTTAGACCGAAAGGGATTCAAAGAAAACAAATAATGGAATGGAGAATGAGTTTAAAACAAGAAGTGTCCCTTTCGGGGAAAGGAAAGAAGGACTTATCTGGAGTACATGCGGACTTCAATGAACATGACATGCCTTTTGGACTGGATGCCTGATCTGTGTAAACCGTCTGACTCTCAGAAATTCATCACAACTTTTGCTTCAAAATTCGAGAAACCTTGCCAGGACTTTGTCGGCGCCGATGGTTGTGAGGATCCTCTTTTCAATCAGGGGTGCCCTTTGCGAGTTTTCACGAGCTGACCTCTCTCATTTCTTTTCTCACCATCGCCTTATAGTGCTCTTTGCGAGTTTTCACTAACAAGACTCTCACATTTCAATTTCTCTGCTTACCGTCGCCTCACGATGCCCGTGTGGGTTTTCACCAATAAGACTCTCTCATTTTATTTCTCTCATTTTGTTGCATCAGATCCAAATAACTCTATCCTCCCATTTTGAACCTCTTGCCGATTGATCAGAAGGACTTGAACAAGGTTTGGGGTAAAAAGAATTTGGATTGAATTACAATTTTGGAACCTTTCGGGCGAAACAATCGCCGGACGATTATAACATCTGTCCCAGTTTCATTTTTAAGGGGACTTTGAAGTTTTATTTTGGTGTGACTGAACCCCAGAGAGAGGCTGCCTACGTATCCTTTCGGAATCAAGTCGAACGTAGTTCAAGGAACATTTTGTTTTGTTTTTCTTCTGTTTTGTTCTCCTTCTTTTTCCTTTCCTTTTCCTCTCTTTTCGGTTTTTTTTTTTTTTGTCTTTTCTTCCTTTCCTTTTTTGTATCTTTCTTTTCTTTTTCTTCTCCTTTTTTTTCTTTTTTTTTATTTCATTTTTCAATAACACTTTCAGGTTCCAAAGAGGGTAATCAAAGAAGAGTAATCGGCTCAAAGGGTTTGCAAATGGTTGGTAATGTTTGGGTAGCGAGAATAAAAGCCTTCTTCATCCCAACCGGAGAATATTAATGCTATATGGAGGATCAAACAGAGTACCTTTTGAACTGCATTTGCATTGATTGTTGTTTCAAGGACATTTTCTTCGATGTGTCCCAAGTACAATGCACTCTTTTGGCAGTACTCTTGTTGCAATGTATGGACCTTTCCAATCTAGAACCAATTTCCTTCAGATGTTCCAACTCTTTATTTTATTTCCTTAAACTTATCTTCATTGCGATCTAATTCTTGATTCATTATTTCGAGGTCTGACAGCGTTTCAGGATCTGGGCATGAAGTCCGCAAGCATGTCATGTTATTGAAATCTACATTTAACAGAACTGAAAAGAGAATAAGAAAAACGATAAGATTAAGAAAAGAGACATTACTGGACAAATGAAATATTAATTTCATTTGATTATTGATTTTTTTTTATAATTTTTTTTTTCAATTTTTGAAGAGAGAAGGGTTTACATAAAAAAGTAAGACAATAGAGTAAAACATCCGGATCACACCTTGAGATAATCCGGACGTAGAAAGGATAGCAAGACTGGCTACCGAGATTCCCGTCTGATAGGGAACTTTCACGCTTGGCAACCGTTTTTTGACTTTTCTTCTGTCTCGGCAATGGCTACAATGGCCTTCAGTGCCGAATCAAATTTCTTATCTTCACAAGTCATTCCGACTACTGGCCCATTGGTGTGAGTAGGCAGAGGATTGTTCATCATGTTAGGAGCCTCTTCGTCCCGAAAAATGATTCTTCCAGCTTCAGTCAGATCTTCAACTACCCTTTTGAGGGTCCAACAGTCCTATGTATTGTGCCCCACCGCCCCAAAGTGGTATTTACATCTAGCATCAGCTCGGCGCGAGGGGACTCAGGGTTTGGTCGGTTTGGGGCCACTGGCTGCAGGAAACCTTGCCTGACTAGCTTTTGGAACAAACCCGAGTATGATTCACCAATAGGGGTAAACTGATTCCTTTTGAAAGGCTCACTTGGGTGAGGATTGTACTGGCGAACATTCATTTGGGGATTATGTGGAGCTTGGTTAGGATGGGCATTTCTTGGAGGTAGAGCTCGATTTTGTGTATAATGTTGTGGCCGCGTGCAAGGCTGCGCGTTCATCACTGCATACCAACAAAACCAACCACCTGAATAGAACCTGGCTAATTTGCTCACACCAACAAACTTGTTAGTTTTGAGACATTTAACATATAGGAAATCTCACGTTGGGATACAATGCACCTAACAGTTAAATGCTTCTACCGTGTGTTTGAACGGTTGCATGTTTCATCCCGGCCTCAACTAACTCTTTCAGTATGTACCTCTTTTCTTTTATTGTTGTCTCTCTTTAATCACTCTTGATTTTTTTTCATCTCATTTTTGCCGTTCTTTTATTTTTTGCACTCTCTTTTTCTCTTTTGTTTGTCATTTTTTTTCTTTGTCGCTCTTTTTTTTTCTTCTTTTTTTTCACTCTTTTCTTTTTTTTTTCAATTTTTTCTCTCTTTTTCTTTCAAAATTATTTTTCACTCAGTTTTATTTTATAGCTATGATCGAATCCGATGGCGATTGCCTCCGTATCATGACCCCGCATGAATTAGATCTTGCGTAGTTTCGGAAGATCGAGAAAGGAGTAAGTATACTAACTCTTTTTTTTGGAATTTTTGAAAGAAATGCTTTAAAAAAAAGGAAGGAAATATTTTTTTTTGATTTTTTTAATTTTGATTTTATTTTTATTTTTTGAAAGAAATACTTCTAGAAATTTCTTTTCTTTTGATTTGAACTTTGGGAATTTCAAAAGTAAAAAAAATATTTTTTTGCTTGAATTTTCAATTGTTTTCTCTTTTTCTAAGGGAGAAAGAAAATATTTTTGGATTTTGGATGTAACCTCTTAATTTTCGAAAGAGGGACTTTTTTTTTAAAGAAAAATATTTTGAATTTCTGAGCTTTTATTTATTTACAAAAGTACTTCAAAAGAAAAGCAAAAACATTTTTTGGACTTCAATTTTTCAAATTTTTTTATTGACATTTGTGAAAGAAAGACATCTAAGGAGTATTTTTTTTTTGGATTTTTGTTTCTGATTTTTTTTTCTGGATTTTTTTTTTGAAAAATACTTTAAAATAAAGGAAACCCGTATTTTTGGATTTTGATTTTTCTTTTTTCGTATGAAAGACATTAGAAAGAAGGAAACTATTTTGAGTTTAAGAAATTCTCTCTTTTTTTTTGAATTTTCTAAGGAAAGATTTCTAAAGAAATAACTAAAAGAAAATATTTTTGGATTTTTTGAAAATTGGGGTCGGAACCGATGAGGTTTTCCTACGTATCTCACATCCGGTGAGAATCAAACCCGCGTAGTTCGGTCAGTTTTGACGGAACATGATGTTTGACTCACTCTTTCAAAAATTTGGCAGAGTTTCGGGACATTTTCAAATACCGGGATTTTTAGAAACCGGGTAAATTTTCTATCCTACCTCACTCTTGGTTTTTCTCTATATTTCCTTTTCCTAACCGGTCAACATGCAAGCCGAAACAAATAAATATTCACATAGCACGTAGGATGCATCAGGATGGTCTTTATTTTGGGTACACCTGTCCTAGACGGACCCAACCCCTGTGTTGAGTCCCCAAGGTCAAATGCACGTGATGCAAATAATCGTTCCTACTAGGGATCCGGCATGAGGTTGTGTTATTCTAGGTTTAGAACCTGGGGTTTGTGTTCTATACTTGGGTTACCCGAGCGAACAACTGGGGTCGAGGAGGGGGCAACGTATCGGGAGAACGAAAGTCTGCCCGGCCTTGTTGCTTGCCCAGCCCCATCTTATTTGGGTTCTAACAGAAAAGTGGGCCACGCGAACGTGAGCACCGTTTATCAGAAGACTCAGAAGGGAGGCGTAAGAAGGCATTTAAATACGTTTCAAGTAATATCAAAGCGGTAAATAACAATTAGCACATTAAGTCCACAAAATACAGTAATATCAACAATAAAGCCAAATAAAAATCGCATTAACAAGATCGAATTCTTGAACACTGAACCGGAAGTTCTGGGTTCTTTTCCCCAGCTGTGATGACCCAAAGGGGTCATCACCTGTTTTAAATGAATTATGTGCTTCCGAGGACTTGAAAACCTCATTTATAGTCGCCTCGTTTGCGTGCGCAGTCCGGGCGCGTAGTCGGAAGGCTTAAATGTGAAATAGTGTGAAAAAAATGCTAAATTTTGGTATTAAAATGAATAAGTTTGACTTTGGTCAACATTTTGGGCGAAGGGACCCGGACCCGTGATTAATAGTCCCGGAGGGTCCGTAGGAAAATATAGGACTCGAGCGTAAGCCCGGAATCGAATTCCGAGGTCCCGAGCCCGAGAAATGAATTTTTAAAGGAAATTGTTTTTTTGAAATTGTTAAGGAAAATTGAAATGGAAATTGATTAGAACGTGTTGGTATCGGTCCCGTATTTTGGTTCCGGCGCCCGGTACAGGTCTTATATGTGATTTAAGATGTTTCTGTAAAGTTTGGTTGAAATCGGACGTCGTTTGACGTGTTTCAGGCTTAAAGTTCTAAATTTGAAACTTAATGAAGTTTGAAGAAAAACTCTTGATTTTGAGGTTTGATTCATTGTTTTTGATGTTATTTTGGCGATTTGATTGCACGGCTAAGTTCGTAGGATGTTGCTGAGTTAGTGCATGTGTTTGGTTAGGAGCCCCGAGGGCTCGGGAGTGTTTCGGAGGTGTTTCGGAGTGGTTTTGGACTTATGAAAATAGCAGATTTTGCTTCAGCTGTTGCAGACCCCATTTCTTCTTCGCGTTCGCGACGCATCTTCCGCGTTAGCGAAGCTTTGATTTTTCTTTCATCGCGTTTGCATCCCTACCTCGTGTTCGCGTAGGGTTATTTGACCCTGAGAGCTTAGCTTTCCTTCCTCTTCGCGTTCGCATGCATATATTCGCGTTCGCGTAGCTTTGCAGGATTCCATCATCGCGTTCGTGTGATGGCCCACGCGTTCGCGTAGGTCAATTTCTGGGCCACAGCCCTTTTACTCTCCACGTTCGCGTTCTTCCTCTCGCGATCGTGATGGTCCGTTAAGTGTACTCATCGCGAACGCGACCAGCCTGTCGCGAACGCGATGAGTAATTTCGCCCAGTTATTTTTAAAACCCCAAAATAGAATCATTACGGGATTTCACCAAGTTTTCACCAAAACCTTTCTTCTCCAAGCTCTTGGGCGACCACTGAAGCAATTCTTCATCAAAACCTCTTGGGTTAGTAATTCTTAGCTTATTTTCTTCCATTTCCTTCAACATCTATTGAAATTCTAGGTCTAAAAGATGTGATTTAAGGTAGAAAATTGGGTATTTGGGTAGAGTTAGGGCTTTTCGATTTTTCTTAATTTAGACCTTGTTTTGGGGTCGAATTTGAAAACAAATTATATATTTGGGCTCGTGGGTGAATGTGGGATTTGATTTTGGTTCGAACCTCGTGTTTTGACCAAGCGAGCCCGGGGTCGGTTTTTGAGTTTTTGGGAAAAATGATGGAAAAGCTATAATTAGGCATTGGGTTCATATTGTTTAGCATTTATTGATGTATTGAAGTCATTATTGTATATATACAATTGATTTGGAGCCGAATTCGAGAGGAAAGGTGGTTATTGAGGATTGAATTGGCCGTGGAAGTTTGAGGTAAGTGTTTGGTCTAACCATAGCTTGAGGGACTAGGAGTTGAGTCTTATTTGCTCATTGCTTCTTGTCGAGTACGACGTATAGGCATGGTGACGAGTATCTATACGTTGGTGTCTAGCATGACCGTGAGTCTTTAAATTGTGAATATCTTGATTTCGTTGTATTCCTCTTACCTTGGTGATGATTCCTATTTGTTGTGAAAAGCTTGTGAAAGGAAATTGTGACCTATGAACATCGAGGAGCATTGGCTCAAGTTATATTACAAATGTGAAAGTATATGAAATAATTAAACCCTTTGGAGCATTGGCTCAAGTGGTAAAGTGAGCTATGAAATAAAAGTGAAAGAAAGAGAAAGAGTATTTAAATTGTTCCCTTGCCGGGATATTGTTGCTTATTGATTATTTTCCCATGCCGGGACGTTGAGATTATTGATGTTGTACCCTTGCCGGGATTTAATTGTTTAATTGTGTTCCCTCGCCGGGATTTCTATTATTATTTTGTTTATTCCCTTGCCCCTTGTTTGTGATTGTTGTTTGGGTGAGGAAGAGTGTAAAGCACGAAGGGTGATGTCGTGCATTGTTTGCTATTGTGAGGAAAGAGTGTAAAGCATGAAGGGTGATGCCGTGCCGCACGATGTACCATTCCGTGCCAATTCTATTTATTATATGTGAGGAAAGAGAGTAAAATCACGAAGGGTGATGCCGTGCACATTTTATTATTCTAATTGCTTTGGTGAGGAAAGAGAGTAAAAGCACGAAGGGTGATGTCGTGCGCGTTTTCATTATATTATTGCTTGGTGAGGACGAGAGTAAAAGCACGAAGGGTGATGTCGTGCACTTGTCTTTGATTTTCTTGATTTTTTTTGCTGATAATTGAGTTATGTTGCCCTTTACTGCTATTTACTGATTTTCTTGTTGTTAACGGTTCACGTGCATTGATTGTCTTATCCCACTATTACTGTGATTCTTTGTGTTGGCATTTTTCTTTATTGTGTTACTTGTAATTATTGGCTCGAGGTATCCTTGCGCAACACTATGCCGTGAATTTATGCTATAATTGCTACATGTTTATGTGACTTAATTGCTACTTGACATTTAGCATACTAAATATAAAATTGCCTATTTGCTCCTTAAAGTCCATAATTAATTGATGCTTGTCATTACTTATTTTCCTCAGTGAGTCATAATTATTGTGTACTTGTTGTCTTATGAATTCGTATTAATTGTTGTGTTTGTTGGAGTAAATTTCATTTGGAAGAACTGTTGACTTAATGAAATGGGAGTGGGTGGTACGCCTACCACGAGATTTAATATTATTGAGAAATGGGATCGGGTTGCACGCCTGCAACGAGATATGTGCTGATAGTGAAATCTGCTTTTATTTCCCTTATCCGTGTTAGAGTTAAATTATTGATGTTCTTTATTATTTTCTTGAAATTCTGTATTATCTGCTATCCCCGAAGCATGTTCCCCTCCCATTTAAAATGTTTGATCTTGTTATTTTCCCGTTGTAGATATATACATATATAACTGTACAGGTTGATGTGGTAGTCCTGTCTAGCCTCGTCACTACTTCGCCGAGGTTAGGCTAGGCACTTACCAGCACATGGGGTCGGTTGTGCTGATACTACACTCTGTGCTCTTTTGCACAGATCCAGGTCCCGGACAGCAGCAGTAGCTCGGGAGCCAGCCTTCAGTCCACCGAGACTCCGAGGTAGCCTTGCACGCGTCCGCAGGCCCGACGTCTCCTCTATCTTATATTACATTCTGTTATCTCATGTTTCGAGACAAACAGTGTTATATTCCTTTCAAACGATTGTATTTAGTACTCTTAGTAGTCCGTGGATGATGTGACACCAGGTTCTGGTTAGAGGCATGTGTTGGTCTTCAGGATAGTTTGGTTTTATATTTTATTTAAGTCTTCCGCTTTAATTTCATATTCCGCTGTCATTTAAATATTTAACGCTTGTCGTTATGATAGATAAAAGGATTTAAAATGAAATAGGTAGGAGTTTATGTTTTGTGGCTTGCCTAGCTTCCACGAGTAGGCGCCATCACGACCCCCGAGGGTGGGGAAATCCGGGTCGTGACAAGTTGGTATCAGAGCTCTAGGTTACACAGGTCTCACAATTCACGGACAAGCTCAGTAGAGTCTGAGGGATCGGTACGGAGACGTCTGTATTTATCCCCTAGAGGCTACGGAGTTAGGAAAACTTCACACTTGTTCTCTCCTGTCGTGCGGTTTTGTTTCTCAAAATGCTAAATTGAAACCTCTACTCTTGTCCCTTCGCGAATGGCGAGGTCATGTACCGCTTCTTCAGCTGAGCAGCAGCACAGACCAGTGATAGATCAGCTACGTCTTCAAAGGCTTTGTGGAGGTTGGATAAGTTTCACCAAACTCTTCACTACTACATTCAGCGGTGCATCTATTGTGGATCCCCAGGATTATCTGGACAGTTGTCATGAGGTTCCTCGGGACATGGGGATTGTTGAGACCAATGGGGTTGATTTTGCTACATTTCGCTTGTCTAGATCCGCCAAGACTTGGTGGAGGGATTATTGCTAGACCAGCAGGATCACCAGCTTTGACTTGAGGACAGTTCACGCAGCTATTTCTGGAGAAGTTACTCCCCATCACTCAGAGAGAGGTCTATGGGAGGCAGTTTGAGCGTCCCCAACAGGGTTCTATGACTGTTACTCAGTACGAGATCAGATTCATCGACTTGGCTCGTCATGCTCTTATCATACTTCCCACCGTGAGAGAGAGTGAGGAGGTTCATTGAGGGACTCGTCCAGCCCGCTCAGTTAGCTAGAGGTGGAGGTAGAGGTATTAGAGGTGGAGGTAGAGGTATTAAAGGTGGAGGTAGAGGTATTAGAGGTGGAGGTAGAGATGCTAGAGGTGGAGGTAAAGGTATTAGAGGTGGAGGTGCAGGTGTTGTTCTGGTTTGTGGTAGAGAAGCTTCGGTTTTATTTTGCGCCGTATTTGGTCATGCCTAGTGATTCATTGAGTGTTCCTGTTTATGTGTCTACACCGGTGGGTGATTCTATTGTGGTCGATCGAGTCCATCATTCTTGTATTGTGGTGATTGGAGGTCTTGAGACTCGTATAGATTTGTTGCTTTTAGACATGGTTGGCTTCGATATTATATTGGGGATGGACTGGTTATCACCTTACCACTCTATCTTGGATTGTCATGCCAAGACTGTGACCTTAGCTTTACTGGGTATGCCTCGTTTAGAGTGGAGAAGGACTCCTGGTCATTCTACCCGCAGTGTTATCTTGTATGTGAAGGCTCGGCATATGGTCGAGAAGGGGTGTTTGGCCTATTGGGCATATGTTCGTGATTCTAGTGCTGAGGTCCCTTCTATTGATTCTGTTTCCATTGTCCGTGAGTTTCCTGATGTTTTCCCTTCAGACCTGTCGGGTATGCCACCCGACAGGGATATTGATTTCTGCGTTGATTTGGCTTTGGGCACTCAGCCCATTTCTATTCCGCCGTATCGTATGGCCCCGCCTGAGTTGAAAGAGTTAAAGGAACAGTTGCAAGATTTGCTTGAGAAGGGCTTCATTAGGCCTAGTGTTTCGCCTTAGGGTGCACCGGTATTGTTGTTAAAAAGGAGAATGGGTTAATGAGAATGTGTATTGATTACCGGCAATTGAACAAGGTTACAATCAAGAATAGGTATCCATTTCCGAGGATTGATGATTGGTTTGATCAGCTTCAGGGTGCCAAGGTATTTTCAACGATTGACTTGAGATCTGGCTACCATCAGTTGAGGATTAGGGAATTCGATGTCCCTAAGGCAGCTTTCCGCACTCGGTACGGGCATTATAAGTTCTTGGTGATGTCATTCGGGTTGACAAATGCCCCAGCAGCTCTTATGGATTTGATGAACCGAGTGTTTATGCCTTATTTGGATTCGTTCGTGATAGTCTTCATGATGATATTTTGATATATTCCCGCAGCCGAGAGGAGCACGAGCAGCATCTTAGAGTGGTTCTTCAGACTTTGAGGGATAGTCAGTTGTACGCCAAGTTTTCGAAGTGTGAGTTCTAGTTGAGTTCAGTTGCATTTCTGGGTCATGTCGTATCAGCAGAGGGTATTCAGGTGGACCCAAAGAAGATTGAGGCAGTCGAGCACTGGCCTAGACCAGCATCAGCTACAGAGATTCGGAGTTTCTTGGGATTGGCAGGCTACTATCGTTGGTTCATGGAGGGGTTTTCATCTATTGCAGCCCCGATGACCAGGTTGACCCACAAGGGGTGCCCAGTTCAGATGGTCGGATGAGTGTGAGGCGAGCTTTCAGAAGCTCAAGGCAGCTCTGACTACGGCACCGATGTTGGTTTTGCCCACAGGTTCAGGGCCTTATACAGTCTATTGTGATGTTTCCCGTGTTAGGCTTGGTGCAGTGTTGATATAGGATGGCAAGGTTGTTGCTTATGCTTCGTGGCAGTTGAATATTCATGAGAAGAACTATCCGGTTCATGATTTGGAGTTGGCAGCCATAGTTCACGCATTGAAGATTTGGAGGGTTCACGCATTGAAGATTTGGAGGCGTTATTTGTGTGGCGTGGCATGTGAGGTGTTCACGGATCGCAAGAGTCTTCAGTATTTGTTCAAGCAAAAGGAGTTGAATTTGAGGCAGAGGAGGTGGTTGGAGTTGTTGAAAGATTATGATATCACCATTTTAAATCATCCGAGAAAGGCCAATGTGGTGGCCGATGCTTTGAGTAGGAAGTCAGCACATTTCATTCCTGTGGCAGTCTCCTATTCTTCTGAGAGGTTAGCTGAGGTCTACATTCGGGAGATTGTTCGCCTTCATGGTGTGCCCGTATCTATCATTTCGGACCGGGGTACGCAGTTTACCTCGCGCTTCTGGAGAGCAGTACAGCAAAAGTTGGGCACGCGGGTTGAGTTGAGCACAGCATTTCATCTCCAGACGGACGGTCAGTCCGAGTGGACTATTCAGATCTTAGAGGATATGCTCCGGGCTTGTGTTATTGACTTTGGAGGTTCGTGGGATCAGTTCTTGCCTTTAGCGGAGTTTGCCTACAACAACAGTTACCAGTCGAGCATCCAGATGGCTCCTTATGAGGCCTTATATGGTAGGCAGTGTCGGTCTCCGGTCGGATGGTTCGAGCCGGGAGAGGCTCGGTTGTTGGGTACGGATCTGGTTCAGGAGGCCTTGGACAACGTCAGGATTATTCAGGATAGGCTTCGTTCAGCGCAGTCCAGGTAAAAGAGCTATGCAGACCGCAAGGTTCGAGATATGGCTTTTATGGTTGGTGAGCGGGTATTGCTCCGAGTGTCGCCTATGAAAGGTGTGATGAGATTTGGGAAAAAGGGCAAACTTAGCCCTAGGTTCATTGGTCCGTTTGAGATTCTTGACGGAGTGGGAGAGGTGGCTTATAGACTTGCTTTGCCGCTGAGCTTATTAGCCGTGCATCCAATGTTTCATGTGTCCGTGCTTCGGAGGTATCACGGCGATCCAGCCCACGTGTTAGATTTCAGCACTATCCAGTTGGACAAGGACTTGTCCTATGAGGAGGAGCCGGTAGCTATTCTAGACCGGCAGGTTCGTCAGTTGAGATCCAAGAGTTTCCCTTCTGTTCGTAATCAGTGGAGAGGTCAGCCTCCTGAGGCATCGACCAGGGAGTCCGAGTCCGATATGCGGAGCCGTTATCCTCATCTTTTCCCCGACTCAGCTACTTCTTTCTTCTGTCCGTTCGAGGATGAACGGTTATTTTAGAGGTGGAGAATGTGACGACCCAAAAGGGTTATCACCTATTTTAAATAAATTCTGTGCTTTCGAGGCCTTGAAAACCTCATTTATAGTCGCCTCATTTGCGTGCACAGTCCGAGCGCGTAGCCGGAAGGCTTAAATGTGAAATTGTGAGAAAAAAATGCTAAATTTTGGTATTAAAATGAATAAGTTTGACTTTGGTTAACATTTTAGGCGAACGGACCCGGACCCGCGATTTTACGGTCCTGAAGAGTCCGCAGGAAAATATGGGACTCGGGCGTATGTCCGGAATCGAATTCTGAGTTCCCGAGCCCGAGAAATGAATTTTTAAACGAAATTGTTTTTCTGAAATCGTTAAGGAAAATTGAAATGGAAATCGATTAGAACGTGTTGTTATCAGGCCTGTATTTTGGTTCCGGCGCCCGGTACAGGTCTTATATGTGATTTAAGATGTTTCTGTAAAGTTTGGTTGAAATCGGACGTCGTTTGACGTGTTTCGGGCTTAAAGTTCTAAATTTGAAACTTAATGAAGTTTGAAGAAAAACTCTTGATTTTGAGGTTTGATTCATTGTTTTTTATGTTATTTTGGCAATTTGATCGCACGGCTAAGTTCGTAGGATGTTGTTGAATTAGTGCATGTGTTTGGTTAGGAGCCCCGAGGGCTCGGGAGTGTTTCGGAGGTGTTTCGGAGTGGTTTTGGACATATGAAAATAGCAGATTTTGCTTCAGCTGTTGCAGACCCCATTTCTTCTTCGCGTTCACGACGCATTTTCCGCGTTCGCGAAGCTTTGATTTTTCTTTCATCGAGTTCGCATCCTAGCCTCGTGTTCGCGTAGGGTTATTTGACCCTGAGGGTTTAGCTTTCCTTCCTCTTCGCGTTCGCATGCATATATTCGTGTTCGCGTAGCTTTGCAGGATTCCTTCATCGCGTTCGCGTGATGGCCCACGTGTTCGCGTAGGTCAATTTCTGGGCCACAACCCTTTTACTCTCCGCGTTCGCGTTCTTCCTCTCGCGATCGCGATGGTCCGTTAAGCGTACTCATCGCAAACGCGACCAGCCTGTCGCGAACGCGATGAGTAATTTCGCCCAGTTAATTTTAAAACCCCAAAATAGAATCATTACGGGATTCACCAAGTTTTCACAAAAACCTTTCTTCTCCAAGCTCTTGGGCGACCATTGAAGCAATTCTTCATCAAAACCTCTTGGGTTAGTAATTCTTAGCTTATTTTCTTCCATTTCCTTCAACATCTATTGAAATTCTAGGTCTAAAACATGTGATTTGAGGTAGAAAATTGGGTATTTGGGTAGAGTTAGGGCTTTTTGATTTTTCTTGATTTAGACCTCGTTTTGGGGTTGAATTTGAAAACAAATTATATATTTGGGCTCGTGGATGAACGGGGGATTTGATTTTGGTCCAAACCTCGTGTTTTGACCAAACGGGCCCGAAATCGATTTTTGAGTTTTTGGAAAAAATGATGGAAAAGCTATAATTAGGCATTGGGTTCGTATTGTTTAGCATTTATTGATGCATTGAAGTCATTATTGCATAGATACAATTGATTGGGAGCCGAATTCGAGAGGAAAGGCGGTTATTGAGGATCGAATTGGCCGTGGAAGTTTGAGGTAAGTGTTTGGTCTAACCCTAGCTTGAGGGACTAGGAATTGAGTCTTATTTGCTAATTGCTTCTTGTCGAGTACGATGTATAGGCATGGTGACAAGTATCTATACGTTGGTGTCTAGCATGACCGTGAGTCTTTAAATTGTGAATATCTTGATTTCCTTGTATTCCTCTTACCTTGGTGATGATTCCTATTTGTTGTGAAAAGCTTGTGAAAGGAAATTGTGACCTATGAACATCGAGGAGCATTGGCTCAAGTTATATTACAAATGTGAAAGTATATGAAATAATTAAACCCTTTGGAGCATTGGCTCAAGTGGTAAAGTGAGATATGAAATAAAAGTGAAAGAAAGAGAAAGTGTATTTAAATTGTTCCCTTGCCGGGATATTGTTTCTTATTGATTATTTTCCCTTGCCGGGACGTTGAGATTATTGATGTTGTACCCTTGCCGGGATTTAATTGTTTAATTGTGTTCCCTTGCCGGGATTTCTATTATTATTTTGTTTATTCCCTTGCCCCTTGTTTGTGATTGTTGTTTGGGTGAGGAAGAGTGTAAAGCACGAAGGGTGATGACGTGCATTGTTTGCTATTGTGAGGAATGAGTGTAAAGCACGAAGGGTGATGTCGTGCCGCACGATGTACCATTCCGTGCCAATTCTATTGATTATATGTGAGGAAAGAAAGCACGAAGGGTGATGCCGTGCACATTTTATTATTCTAATTGCTTTGGTGAGGAAAGAGAGTAAAATCACGAAGGGTGATGCCGTGCACGTTTTCATTATATTATTGCTTGGTAAGGACTAGAGTAAAAGCACGAAGGGTGATGCCGTGCACTTGTCTTTGATTTTCCTGATTATTTTTGCTGATAATTGAGTTATGTTTCCCTTTACTGCTATTTACTGATTTTATTGTTGTTATCGGTTCAAGTGCATTAATTATCTGATCCCACTATTACTGTGATTCTTTGTGTTGGCATTTTCCTTTATTGTGTTACTTGTTATTATTGGCTCGAGGTATCCTTGCGCAACATTATGCCTTGAATTTATGCTATAATTGCCGCATGTTTATGTGACTTAATTGCTACTTGACATTTAGCATACTAAATATTAAACTGCCTATTTGCTCCTTAAAGTCCATAATTAATTGCTACTCGTCATTACTTGTTTTCCTCAGTGAGTCATAATTATTGTGTACCTGTTGTCTTATGAATTCGTATTAATTGTTGCGTTTGTTGGAGTAAATTTCATTTGGAAGAACTGTTGACTTAATGAAATTGGAGCGGGTGGTACGCCTACCACGAGATTTAATTATTGAAAAATGGGATCGAGTTGCACGCCTGCAACGAGATATGTGCTGATAGTAAAATCTGCTTTTATTTCCCTTTTCCGTGTTAGAGTTAAATTATTGATATTCTTTATTATTTTCTTGAAATTCTGTATTATCTTCTATCCCGAAGCATGTTCCCCTCCCATTTAAAATGTTTGATCTTGTTATTTTCCCGTTGTAGATATATACATATATAACTGTACAGGTTGATGTGGTAGTCCTGTCTAGCCTCGTCACTACTTCGCCGAGGTTAGGCTAGGCACTTACCAGCACATGGGGTCGGTTGTGCTGATACTATACTTTGTGCTCTTTTGCAAAGATCCAGGTCCCGGACAGCAGCAATAGCTCGGGAGCCAGCCTTCAGTCCACCGAGACTCCGAGGTAGCCTTGCACGCGTCCGCAGGCCCGACGTCTCCTCTATCTTATATTATATTCTGTTATCTCATGTTTTGAGACAAACAGTGTTATATTCCTTTCAAACGATTGTATTTAGTACCCTTAGTAGTCTGTGGATGATGTGACACCAGGTTATGGTTTGAGGCATGTGTTGGTCTTCAGGATAGTTTGATTTTCTATATTTTATTTAAGTCTTCCGCTTTAATTTCATATTCCGCTGTCATTTAAATATTTAACGCTTGTCGTTATGATAGATAAAAGGATTTAAAATGAAATAGGTAGGAGTTTATGTTTTGTGGCTTGCCTAGCTTCCACGAGTAGGCGCCATCACGACCCCCGAGGGTGGGGAAATCCGGGTCGTGACACCAGCAGAGTCGCCAGAGCTGTCACACCTCCTTTTTTACACACCACCCCGAAAGGTAGTATATAAGGGAGCTTTTCCAATTTAAGTGATATTATCCGAAATGAGATTATTTATTTATTAAAATTAGAGTCGCCACTTGGGATAATTTATGGTGTCCCAAGTCACCGGTTTATTTTAAATCCCAAATCGAGAAAGTTTTATTTTTAAAGAGTCTGCGAACCAGAAATTCTAAGTAAGGAATTCTGTTAACCCGGGAGAAGGTGTTAGGCATTCCCGGGTTCCGTGGTTCTAGCACGGTCGCTTAGCAATTCATACTTGGCTTAAATTTTCTAATTACTCATTTTAGGACCTATGTGCAATTATCTTTTACCGCTTTTTAAAAACTTGATTTATCCGTAATTAAAGAATTGAGTTACGCGTACGTATACTCTGTTCTTTTGGCGCATCAAAAATTATGTCACGCGAACGTGTCCACAATTAATAATGCTTTGTTTATTTTATTAAGAAAAGTTTGGTCGAAGTTGCGCGAACGCATCCCTCGAGTCTTTTAAGAATTAAATTTTCAATTATGTTACGCGAACGTATACATAATCACAATACTAGCCTAAATCAAGCCTAAAGCAAACTACGATTATTTGATATTTGTTACGTCTAAGTTATGAAACTAATACGAGGGCCATGAGCTTAGGAGTTTGGTTGAACACAGCGTACCTCAAAGAAGTGTATTTAATCAAGGCATTCTAAGGATGTTCTTACTTAACTTAAACTTAACAAAAGCCATTGAATATAAACGGGTTTTGGGGTACATGCATCGGGCCCTTAATCCTTTTGTACAAGGCCAGAAGGGGCTTAATGAACGAGTTAGCTTGAAAGCTATCCCTGGATTACGATTTGGCCCAGAAGTTAAAGACCTTAGGGTGTTACAGCTGAATCTAAGACAGGCAACCCACATTGGGCTTAAATTCCTAATAGCCCAGCGCCAAAACACTGATTAATGAAGACACAATTAAATTCAAGCTGTTCTTATGGAAGATCGATACAAAAACTAATTTGGTAATTAGTTCGAACAAATTAAAAATTCAAACCGTATTTGAACGAAGATCGTGTTCGAAGAATCAACTGCTGTTGGGTCACCTTGTGAAATCCAACGCCTAAGCCCAAATGGCTCAAGCCAGACTTGCACTGAATAGGCCCAAGACTTGGGCCTAATTGTGACCCAATGCTAGATTTTGCATATATCTCCAAGTTCATTTATGGCACAAACAAAACAGCCCACTTTCGCAAGCTTACTAACAACTAACTGGATAAAAAAATTAACAATCTATCTTACAATTTTGTAAGTCCTAAAATTATACAATAAGGTTTAAATCCATGGATGATCAGCACATTAACAGCTGTCATCCAAGAAATTCTAAAGTAAACAAAAATACAGTAAACATGAAGGCTTCTACTGCTTCAAGGTTTCCTTTTCATTACTTCTTCAAATCCGAGGTGCCAAATCTGCAAGAACCTAGCTATAAAGCTGCTTCTTACAAAGCTATTTGCCCAGGTTCTCAACATGAGACTTCTTGTGGCTGAATGAGCCCTGTTTTCTAGGTATCCCATGGATCTGACCATGGAACAGGTCAGATTCACAGAGTTACTTCAATTATGCTACTATGCAATATTAACAGACTTAAATTAAAACTCATAATGCAGAACCAAGTAATGATTCATGAGTTTAACCATGTTAAAGGTTAAACACATGAACCACTATAGGTTTCAGACTTGAACACATGAGTTTATCTGCCTTGTGAAATGCTAAATGAACTAAAAAGGGAAGAAGAGAAAGAAAAAAAAGGGCTTAGTCTATGGACCTGACCATGTAGAGGTCAGGCTCAATGAACCAGCCTGGTTTTGAGGAGGGGGAGTATATGGACTAACTATTTCAAGAAAAAAAGCAATGTATATTAGCAAGAAAGAATTAATACTTATTAAAGAAGTTGAAACAATATTACAGAAGCTAGGGGATAAAGAAATTCAAGTATTTTAAGATAAAGAACAGCCCTGACACCATTGCAATTTCAGCATGCAAGAACTTCAACCAAACATACATAAACAGTATCAAACAAGGTCTAACAACTCATATTCATCTTAAACTTCAATTACATAGCAGCCAGAATAGGGAAGGATTCACATGTACCTTGACACAACAAATTAAACAGAAAATGCAATGAAGGTAAGCCTGCTGGAAAAGGTTCAGGAGCAGGAAACAGCAGCAATGACCAGACAGCTTTAGCAGCACCAAAAATAGCCCAGAGATTCAAATAGCAACCCAAAAAACAGCTTCAAACCAGAAACTCCAACTAGAGAACTAGGAAAATTTTTCTATTCAAACCATGTTCTTGACTTAGAATCAAAAAATAAGAAAAGATCTTTTGAGTTTTTTCAGAATTATGGAACCTGAAATTTTCAGAGCAGGGAATGTTTTTCAGTAATTTTTGGATGGGAGAGTCTGTGTGTGAGTGAGAGAATGTTTCCCTTTTATAGAGTGTACAAAAAAGCATCAAAAAAGGAATATTCTGACCTAATTTTTGAAATTTTAGAATAGTACAGCATCTTTTGACAGCTGTATGTCCTTTTTCTTATCCAATATCAGCATTTTTTGCTAAGGATAGGGACACCTGTCCTAAATACTAGAACCTTCTAATTTGAGCCTAAGTGAAAGTCCGATTTTGCCCCTTAGGTTATCAATTATTTCAGTTTTTCCTAGGTTCTTTAAATTCAAAAGAAGTCCCTAAATTTTCTGTTGGTTTCCAAATCAAGCCAAACAATTTGAAATGAAGCAAAGATGCATCAGATGTCAATGGAACAGTAAAATCACAAAGAACTGTTGTACCTTTAAAATTGAGTCAGCCTAATCTTTGTTAAGACTATTTTTTCCTAATTAATTAGGAAATCATGAGGGGAACCTAGAATTTAAACTAATCAAGCATAAAGATCAGCAAGTTAGCCAATCAAAACACAAAAACCTAACCCGGCAATCATCAGAAGGAATCAGAATCAAGGAGAATAGCTTATTGGAACCCTATTTAGACTTAAACCATGAAATTTAGACATAGAAACTTAACTGATTACTAATTAATCAAGAACTAGTAAACAGATACTCATGCAACTAAGGACAGGGCAGCAAATAAAGCAACAATCCAACAGGAGATCTAAAAAGAGTCTAAACTTCACACAAATTCAACGTCCTTTTAATTAAGGAAATTTAAGGATTAATCAACTAACATAAAAAAGGCAAACAAAAAGAATAAAAAATCCTAATCATGCTGCTAAAAAAAAGGAAAATTAAACATGCCAAGAAGGGACAAAACAGAAACAAAAGCAAATAGATTACAAATAAAAGAAGAAAAAGGATTTTACCCGATCAAAATCGGCCCAGGATCGAAACAGGGTCTCGTCCAAAATTTTGGAAGTGTGACATGGACTTTGGACCAACATTAATTGACTGTTCTTGAAGAGAACAGTCAATTAATGAAGGTTTTGAAGTCCATCTGACCAAGCTGCGACCAGAGAAAGAGGAAAAGGATTTTAGGGTTTTTTGGTTTGAATCTTAGATCCAAGATTCGAGTCATTCAGTGGGGGTTCAAAGAAAATTGCTTGGGGATTTAGGATGAGGATAGGACGGGGTCCCCATGGTGTCAATTTGGGGATTTTTGGACGACTTAGGGTATTGGCCGAATTTTCGATCTAAGATTCAAAAGGCTTGGGTCTGATTCGAGGGAGATGGAGTGGAGATTTAGGATGGGGAGGTGAAGGAGAATCTGTGGTGTAAATTCGGGGCTGATTAGACCACCGGAACTGCCGTGAGGCAATTTTCGGTGGGTGGTTTGCGGCGGAGCGGCGATGGAGTATAGGGCGGCTAGGGTTTGAATGTTGAGAGAGAAGGAGACGAAGTGAGAGGGATCCGATGGGGGGAGATCGATCTCTTCGGACATTAATATAGTAAAGTACCAAGGAGTTCCGGGCCGTTGGATGATGAAAATCNCTTAAATACAAAATATAATATCATTTATACTATAAAAATTTATAAGCATATATTTATTATATTAACTTTTAAGTTTTGATAATTGCTTAATTTAAAATTTAATCTAACTGTGTAATTACACTTGTGCAACCAAACAGTAAATTTGTAATTACATTGTAATTACACTATGACAAACAAATAGGTCGTCGTAATACTAGGCTGTGTAATTACTACCCTAGTAATTACACAGTTGTGTAATTACGACGGCCTATTTGTTTGTCATAGTTTAATTACAAGTTTACTGTTTGATTGCACAATTGTAATTACACGGTTAGATTAAATTTTAAATTAAATAATTATTAAACTTAAAAATTAATATAATAAATATATGCCTATAAATTTTATAAGTATAAATGATATTATATTTGGTATTTAAATGTATATTTTTCGTGGATATACATTAATTAGTAATCATATATTTATAACTAATATTATAAAAATAATTTATATAGTATAAAATTAATAATATTTAGTTTAGATACTTACAAAAATTAAAAATATACATTTTGTAAGAACATTGTAGTATTCATGTTTGATTAAATTATAAAGAAAATAAATTAAAATAAAAAAGAAAACAACCTTGTAATTACACAGTGTAATTACCACCAATTCTCACCTCACCCTTGAGAATTGGAGAGTGTAATTACACCCCTCCAATTACATCCAATTCCATGCTAACCAAGTAATTACTTGGCCAAACAAACATGCCAAAATGTGTAATTATACTCAATTACATTCAAATCCATTTCCAAGGTGATTTTCCAAACAAGCTCTAAATGTTTGATTTGCTCATATTTATACTATCATAAGGAAATTTATATATATCACATTAAACATGTCCTAAATATATGATGGGACTTAGTTTATAGTTTATGCTAATTGTTTCCTCAATTTATTGTCATGCTATTTCTTATAGAAAATTAAAACAGCACAGGCCTGTCTTCAATTTTATACAAGAGAATTTGAATCATTATTTCTCTTTAAGTTTTCTCAAATTCTTTATTGTCGTATAACTATACTAATTAACGTGAGCTTAATTAAGGTGACAAGGAATGACCTCTGCAATATGAAAGTCGTACCTTTTATTTACTCTTAACAAAATGACAATAATTATTAAATGAAGAGCAATGACAATCTGAACGATTAGATAGCGTACTTATTAAATGTCACGACCCGGATTTTCCACCCTCGGAAGTCGTGATGGCGCCTACTAATGAAAGCTGGGCAAGTCAATCCTTAACTACTTACTTTATTATCCAATTTCTTCTTTTTAACAGATATAAGGCGATAACATAAAAACAACGGAACTTTAAATAATTAAGCGGAAGATGACAATTAATATCTGAAATCTGCATCTATTACAAGCCTTAAACCTCAAACACCCCAAAACCTAGTGTCACAGTGTCACATACTATCTAAGATTGCTACATACAAAGTCTGAAGAAATAACAGTACACTGTTCCTGAATAAAGGGAAATGAAACAGGAAATAAGGATAGAGGAGACGCCAGGGCCTGCGGACGCCTGCAGGTCTACCTTGGATCTCCGTGTGGACTGAAGGTAGCCTCCAACTACGGTCCGAAGTCAACAGCACTGGGATCTGCACAAAAGAATGCAGAGTGTAGCATCAGCACAACCGACCCCATGTGCTGGTAAGTGCCTAGCCTAACCTCGGCGAGGTAGTGACGAGGCTAGACCAGACTACCACATAAACCTGTACAGTTCAAATATATATAGCGGAAAAGAAATACAGGGATAACCAGTCAAAATGGGAGGGGGAGCATGTTGTGGGGAGATAACAAATCCGAATAGAAAAACATCAAATAAACGAAAGAAACAACATAACTCGAATATCAACAAATGATCAGAAATCAATAAATGCACGGCATCACCCTTCGTGCTTTTACTCT
Source organism: Nicotiana attenuata (assembly GCF_001879085.1). Classification (NCBI taxonomy): domain Eukaryota; kingdom Viridiplantae; phylum Streptophyta; class Magnoliopsida; order Solanales; family Solanaceae; genus Nicotiana; species Nicotiana attenuata. Next base: position 326,197 of record NW_017670642.1, read on the forward strand.
CGTCCTCACCAAGGCAATCATATAATAAAAATGTGCACGGCATCACCCTTCGTGCTTTTACTCTCTTTCCTCACCAGACAATCAATAATGGCACGGAATGGTACATCGTGCGGCACGGCATCACCCTTCGTGTGTTACACTCTTTCCTCACAGAACAAATAATGCACGGCATCACCCTTCGTGCTTTAACGCTCTTCCTCACCCAAACAACAATCACAAACAATAGGGCAAGGGTGTTGATACCCAATTTTTCCCCATATATTTTTTATATGCAAAATACTTTCAAAATAGTATATATATATATATATGCATATATAAGCATGTCTAAGTGTTTTATTATTTTTTTCCAATTTTTAAAAGATTTTTAAACCAATTTATTGCCCTATTTCAGCAGTACAAAAACCAATAATTGTTCCCAATTTATCCTTTTGGTGATTCAGTTATTGTATTCTCATATTTATACCAATATATAGCTAAGGTAATTTTGCACATTTTTATAAATTAATTTGGTATTTTTAAAGCTAAATTGCACTAAATTGCAATTTTAGCCTATTTTAAGAATTAATTGCGTTTGTAATTACAAATTTGATTCCAGTATTTTTAATCTAATATTTATATACTATTAATNTCTGCCTTCCGAGACTAAGCTCTGTCTCCATCTGCATTCTTGCATTGCATAAGGCTACCATTCTGCCTTCTGAGACTAAGCACTGTCTCCATCTGCATTTTTCGCATTGCATAAGGCTACCATTCTGCCTTCCGAGACTAAGCTCTGTCTCCATCTGCATTCCTGCATTGCATAAGGCTACCATTCTACCTTCCGAGGTTAAGCGCTACCTCCATCTACATGGGTGAAAGATCGCCACCTTTATTTTACACTTGCATCGGCTGAAATATCGCCACTTTACTTACATTTTGCATGGCTGAAATATCGCCACCTTTATTTACATTTTGCATGGCTGAAATATCGCACCTTTATTTACGTCTTGCATCGGCTGAAATATCGCCACTTTACTTACATCCCGTATCGGCTGAGAGATCGCCATTTTTACTTACATTTTGCATGGCTAAAAGATCGCCACCTTTATTTACGTCTTGCATCGGCTAAGAAATCGCCACTTCATTTAAGTCCTGCATCGGCTGAAAGATCGCCATTTTTACTTACATTTTGCATTGCTGAAATATCGCCACCTTTATTTACATTTTGCCTGGCTGAAATATCGCCACCTTTATTTACATTTTGCATGGATGAAATATCACCACCTTTATTTACGTCTTGCATCGGCTGAAATATCGCCACTTTACTTACATCCTGCATCGGCTGAAAGATCGCCATTTTTACTTACATTTTGCATGGCTGAAAGATCGGCACTTCATTCAAATCCTGCATCCGCTAAAAGATCGCCATTTTTACTTACATTTTGCATGGCTGGAAGATCGCCACCTTTATTTTGCATCGGCTGAAATATCGCCACTTTATTTACGCTTTCATGGGCTGAAAGATTGCCACCTATTGCATTTCATGGGTTGAAAGATCGCCAAATTGTCCAAAGGCGTCATTGTTCGGAGGCACCATTCGCATAGCCCGAGAACACTATGCCATGGCCTAAGGACCCCTTTTAATCTCTTGCATATCATTATTCAAAGGCATCATAGTTCGGAGGCATCATTCTCATAGCCCGAGAGCATCATTTCATAGCCTGCGAATCCTTTATTATATGCTTCATGGCCCAGGACATCATGGTCTAAGGACGTCATCCTAACCGTCTGAAGACAGCATTCATGGTCCGACAGAAATTTGCATCACGTTTAATTTTTCCGCACAATATACGTTTGCAGGTAAACCGGCTAGCAACAGCCGTCTCAGCAGGAGCGACCCCGCTCCAGTTCCCGCAGCCCTGGCAGACCTTAACCATCCATCCCAACCTAAATATCGCGTCCGTTCTTGAAAGATCTCCATCGGCATGTTCCGCCGTCGGATCCTGAACTACATATGGACTGATTCCTGTAATACCAAGGATATTAGGCATCTCAGGAACCAGAGCACGGTCAACCTCTTCAAACCATTTCACTCGGTCAAAATTGGCCATCATATCTTTACCCGGCAACTCTTTCATCCTTCCAGGGTAAAGAGGGGCAGCTATTGATACCCAATTTTTTCCCGTATATTTTTTATATGCAAAATACTTTCAAAATAGTATATATATGCATGTCCAAGTGTTTTATTATTTTTTTTCAATTTTTAAAAGATTTTAAAACCAATTTATTGCCCTATTTTAGCAGTACAAAAACCAATAATTGTCCCCAAATTATCCTTTTGGTGATTCAGTTATTGTATTCTCATATTTATACCAATATATAGCTAAGGTAATTTTTTGCACATTTTTTAAATCGATTTGGTATTTTTAAAGCTAAATTGCACAAAATTGCAATTTTAGCCTATTTTAAAAATTAATTGCGTTTGTAATTACAAATTTGATTCCAGTATTTTTAATCTAATATTTATATACTATTAATTAATTTAGCACCCTTAATTTATTTTCCGAAATCGTTTTACTGTTTTATAAAATAAAAAAGGAAAAGTGGCTATTTAAAAGTTAGCCCCATTTCATTTCAATTTTAGCCCAAATTAACCCCCCTAATTAACCCTATTTCAATCTCAAAATGGACCAGCCCAATTCCTAAATTACCCGACCCCTAACCCATTAATAAAACCCGCCCGGCTCCCCTTTTGATAAAGGCCGTTGATCATTTTGATCAACGGCCATAATTACCCCTTTCCTTTTTAATTTCCCAAACACCCTAACCCTAATCACTTTCACTTAATCAGCCGCCTTTGAACCCCTTCGTCTCTCAAACTCTCTCGAACATTCCTGGAACCCTAGTCGTCTCCCATCGTCTTCAACCTCGAAACCCACCGGAAAACCATGGCTTTCTCCGGCCCATTGGAGGTCTTATATTCACCTCCTATCGCTCCTATTTGTGCCTCGATTACTGTGAAGATTTGAGGCCAGACCTGAGAGGTCTTCACTCAGACCTTCGCCGACTCGAGGTTTCAACGGTCCATCTCCGGCCTTGCTTCGGCGTATCCTGGTCTTCTGAGCCTGATTCTAACTTCTCGACTCAGATCGGTTGACTTTTCAAAGCCCTTCTCAATTCTAGGGTTCTTCTGAAAGACCCTAACTTTTTCGAGTTTTCTCCGGTTCTGTTTTAGAATCTGTGTGTGTATCTATGCCTCTCACCTTTGAGTTTGTCAAAACGATTTCCTCTATAATTTTTCTTTTGAAACTTACTTTCAAAACCCTTCTTTCCGATTTTAGGGTTTTCTTGGAAAGTGTTTAAGTGTTTTATGATGTTTTGCTTCTTGTTAATTCGTATTGTTCCCTTTACTTGTGTGTTCCTATATCATAGTTTTCTCGGCATGCTTTCTTATTGTGTGTTCTTGGTGGCTTTTTCTTTTACCATCTTCTTGTATGTTCTTTTACTTGAGTTTTACACTCCGTTCTTGAATGTTTCTTTACTGTGTTCTAATATATGCTCCATCCGCTTTGTGTTTTGTTCTATCCATGGTTTTCATATATTGTTATGTAATTTCTATATGTATTTCTAGGTATTTCTTTATTCTTACTTATGTCGCTGTTGTACTAATACGACTTCTTCTACTATGTTCCTTTGTATTTTTTCCTTCTACTGATCCCTTGTTTAGGTCTTCTTCTTAGAAAAAACTTTCTAATGCATGTTTCTTCTACTCTTTCATACTGTGTTTTACATTGTTTCCCTTCTTATGAGTTCCTGAAAAGAAACCCCTGAGCTGGTTTTGACTACTTGCCTCTCCATCCCTGTAATTTGATGTCTAGGTGGAAGACCCTAGAATTTTGGGGATCCGCCGCAGGTTTTGATTTGGTGAACTATGTGTGTTTGGGTGTTTTAGAACCTTATACTCCTTCAGACTGATCTTTTGAGTTCTCTGAGCTGGAGTTTGGACATCTTTGGTACAAATTCTGAAACTTTTTTGCTAAAACTCTCCTACACTGGAGTTCTACTGATTCTACACAATGGCTCGACAGAGTTTGTTGTCATGTTATACTCGTGTCTGTATGATTTATATGGTAGAATCCTTCTTCCAAGAAAGTTTTTTCAAACTAGTTGATTGGATCCAGAATCCCTTTTTAAATAGGTCTAAGGTTGATTGTCCTCTGATTTTCGCCTTAAGATAAAAACCTTTGTTCCATCGTGCTGACTTGGTTCATTCAGAACCAAATCTCAGACCTTTGTGATTTCTTGGGCTGTTTAATTCGATTTTCTTTCCTAAATTGTACAACCGCGTGGTATTTCAGAGACTTTGTCCTTAAATAACCTTTAATGTATTAACCCTTGATTGCATGCTTTACACAAGTTTGTTTGTTAATTTCTGTTCCTTAATTGTTTATACCCCGTTTGAATTTGAATCGCCTTATTAAAAGGAAGTCTTATGTGATTGATTTACAAATCAAGTCTTCAATTATTTTCTTACCTTATTTTCCTTATGACTTCCACACGTATAAATACACGACCCCTCTTTTCACAGAGCACACACCGATTAACAACATTTCAGACCTCGACAATTTCACAATCTCTCTTTGAACTCACACTCATAGTATCTGTCTTCCTGTTTGCACTTTGGCTTTTTTACAAGACTCACTGCTTTGCTACTTGTTTATTTGAAACTGGTATGCCTCTAATTTAAGTTTTCAGCACTCACCTCGCAATGTGTTTACTTACAGTTTTCTTTTGTATCCATGCTACTTTATATTATTTTTGTGGAGTTTGATAATTTAGGTTTAGTAATGCCTATGTCTAACAGCTTGTTCTTTTATGAACTTTGCTCCGCTACCCCCATTACCCTAATGTGTTTTGTGAGTTTTTGAATACACCACTCCCCAGTGGCATGGCAATATGAGTTGTTGTCATAGAACTGAGTTCTGAACCTTAACCTCCAAACAGGTTGGGAGGTGTGCCAGCATCTCCCTTACTGTAGTTATGCCCATCAGCCCTGCTCTCTCCTATGTTCTTGGGCAAATTCCCACTCCCTACAGCCCTTATGATGTGCTGATTTAAGTTTATATCCCATTTTTCCCTTTCCCTTTCAGATTTCCATTGCTTGCACTTACACTCTCTCCTAGTTTGCTAATGTTCTGCCCCTCTCTTGTGATGTCTTGGCCTTGGGACCGTTGAGTGTCCCTCTGACTTGGACACGCTGAGGGGCTGGCCCTTCTCACACTGCACTATTGTCCCCTGGTTTGCGTAATGGCTATTTGGGTATGGTAACACTTCCCGGAGTTCATGTGAAGCTTCTGAGGGAACTCTGACACACCCAAGGTGGTAGAAAGGCTGTTTGAACATTGGATTCTTATGGATAGTTGGGTTTACTTCGATACTTCAGACAGAAGTCTGAAATCAGGCTCTCCTTGGTTGTAATTTTCAAATTTCTGATGTATTTTCTTTATTTTCTTTGTTGTACTGTAATACGCTTTATAATAACTTTCGGGGATGTTTAGTGAAAAGAGAGGGTAACTATGCATGAAAAAGGTGGTAGATAACTTGCCTATAAGAATCTCTAATTTCAGTATTTCTCATTATGTTACCATGCTCATAAAGATTCTGCACTTTCATAATAGTTACCATGCCTATAAGACTGCAATTTTCATATAGTTACCAATGCCTATAAGATTTCTGCATCTCATTAAGCTATCATGTCTATAAGAAACTCCGCATTCTCATTTTAGATACCATGACTATAGGGATTCTGCACTTTCATGTAGATATTATGTCCTATAGCTTCTGCATACGCACGTAGAGAAATATGCCTATAGGTCTTTTTCTGATTCTTGCATACCCGCTTTCACTAGGCAACATTATCTATAGGCCCCTAATAACCAAAAATGTAATCAGATACGCAAGCTTAGAACATCGATGTTGTAGAATTTCTGCATTCTTTTCTATGTCTATAACAACAGTTTTAAGTTGTCAAACACATAGAAAGCATGCTTATAGGGGTTCTAATTCAAATCTAAATGCCTCATTCGTTTATAAGTTTAAAACTGGCATTACACAATGGCAGAAACCTGTGCTCGTTTTTTTACTGGCAATTTCTTTTTACCTAAATCAATATGCAATAAGTTTCTCTCTTTTGTTTCTGAAATCAGTAGATATCATGCCTATAGGTTTAGTCTATCACTTAGGCAAGCCTCAGGAATAAACTTATAAACTGAACCAGATTCTATTAACTACAACCAGCAGGCAGGCCTGATTCGGGCTTCTTTATCTAAACCTATGTAATAAATCAGTCTGCCACCAATTCCTTTTAAGTTTTATTTAGACCTTAAACAGTATGTAAGACATGCTAAACTATGTATTTTCTCTGGTTTAAGGAGGTTTGTCTGAGCCTTATTATTTGTTTATATGCTCTCCCCCAAACTTGCTATATGTTGTTTTGATTGTCGCTTAAGTATTTTAACCTTTTGAAACCACAAATAAGCCAATGTCCCCTCCCTTTAGGATTAGTAATCCCAAATAACCTCCGGGATTGATAGATTTGGGGCGGGTTAATAGCATTGCAAAAGTAAAACGAGACTATTCTGCGCTTTAGTACCTTAACGGGGTGGGAAGGGTAGATATGGATATGATGACCGCGCGATAACACCACGTGTATAAGTGATTAACGAGTGTTGTGTGGGGTGATCCATATTATTTATAAACCTAGGACCCCCCTCTCTTTTACTTGTTTATTTCATTGTTTTATTTTCAAATTTCTCAAACTATTTTTTTCTCAAAATTTATCTTTCTTTCGTTTCTTTTTCACTCCATCTATTTGCACCTTATGTGAAATCCCCTCTTATTTGAAGTCTTATTTGTCCTATATGTTATTTGTACCCTAAAGTCACAACAATAGCTTGGTCGGGAACCACACTAGTGGATTCTGAGGGGTGCCTAACACCTTCCCTTGGAATAATTTTCAAGCCCTTAACCCAATCTCTGGTCATCCAAACAAAACCCTTCTTAGTATCCTAATGCACTTTAATCATTAGGTGGCGACTCTTCACTTCTCTTAAACCCCAATTCCCAAAGGGAATGAGTTGTCCTCCAAATGTCATAACCCGATTTCGCGAGAAAAAGGGGCATCAACAACGGGTAACGATTTTTTTCGAAATTTCCGAAATCACGGGCACGTGGGCTCGGGGGTGGAAATTTTAAGAATCTTACATTTAGGGTTGCGTAACTCTTATAATAGTTGACAGATACAGAACTTTTGAAGCAATGTATTGATTAGTATTATATACTATTTGATTAGTTTTTGGGTAATTTGCACGAATCGAGGGTGTGAGCACATTCCTGGACCGGAAAGTAGACTTGGAGACGAGGTAAGTCTCTTTTCTAACTTGTAAGAGAAGAAATTAACCCCAATAGGTGAAATTAATCAATATGTAACTTCTATTTGTTGGGGGCTACGTACGACCGAAGTGACGAGAGTCGTGCGTAGCTACTATTCACTGAAATTATGTCCGGGTAGATTTAGGTTTACACCCATAATTTTGTTGAATACATTGCTGGTTTATGCTTACTAATTGTTTGGGATTTAAAGCGGAGGTTGAGGATTTCAATATTTTAAAAGGTTCTTAGTTGAATTTCTTATTTTGAAAAGAATTGAGAAGTATTATAAATAAGTTGAGAAAATCTAATGTCCAAACCGCTTTCGCAAGCAGTATCACGAGCGGCAGTAAATTGTCCACTACTCTATGGGAGCAGGTTGTTCGCCTCGACAGGTGTAATTGATATCTATGGTTCGGGTCGTTCGAACCCTCGACAATGCACAAATATATTTAATATGTATATAGATTTGGGATCGGTCCGACGTCCCTCGGCATAAGTTCGGTGCGTAAAGATTTGTGAACCCCTTTATATTTAATATTGTTTCATGGACTTTGAAAGGTGAAAGGGATTAGCATGAGAGAAATGAACTTGGTTTCTTACTTGAAATGAATGAATTGTTTACTTATTTTCCTGTTCTGAGTTCTGTTATCATTTATATATCAATGTTTGATTAGAACCTCATATTATTATATTGTTGGACCCTAAGTAAGTGTCAAAGTCGACCCCTCCATCAACTACTTTTGCGAGGTTAGACTAGATTACTTACTGGGTATGTTGTTTTATGTACTCAGATGCTAACACTTCTGCACTTGATGTTGCAGGTATTTGAGGCAGGTGCAATCTGGTTATCAGTCCAGCGTGCACACTTGACTTCCTGGTTCGGGAACTACACGGTGAGTCTGGCCCTTCGAGCGTTCAGTAGTCAGCCTGTAACAAACTGGCTGGTCATTTTGAGAGTTATAGCCCCTGATCCCCTATTAACTGCTACCACCCCCGTATCTATTTCTGCAATTGTGACTTGCGGAAGGTCGTTTTAGTTTTTTGGAGTGTTTTGGGCACTTAGTCCGTCTAAATAGAGGCTTAAGTCGTAGAATTTGGATCGTAGTCAGAACTGTGTGTGAAGATAACTCCGGAATGGAGATCCGTTATTTCGTAGCTCCGTGGGTGATTTCTGCTTATGGGCATGTCCGGATGTATTTTGGAGGTCTTGTAAGCTTATTAGGCTGAAAATCGCGAAAGTCGAATTTTTTAGATAATTTGACCGTAGTTGGACTTTTTGATTATCGGGGTCGGAATTCTGATTCCGGAAGGCTAAGAGATGTCCTGTAAATGTTATTTGACTTTGTGGTACAAATAATTTGGGGTCATATCGGAACGTGTTTTGATGGTTTCGGCAATCGTTTTGAAATTTGAAGTTTCAAGTTCTTAAGTTTTGAATTGGAGGGTGAATTTGTGATTTTAATGCGTTGTTTGATGTGGAATTGAGGGCTGGATAAGTTCGTATGGTATTTTTTATAGAAAATTAGTGTGGGGTTAAGTTTTGGTTAGGTTTCCGGGGTCCCCTAGGTGGTTTCCGGATGCCCAACCGATCGATTTTGGACTTAAGTGAGGTTGCTTTGAAGTTTTTCTGGTGTTTGTTGTTTTGGTTCTCCTTATTATCCAATCGCATGGGGTGATCAGCGATTCGCGTAACTAGCTTGGGCGAGAGGATTGATATGTTTCTTTCTGCGTTCACGTTACAGAGGCATGCTGATGCGGCGTAGTGGTGTGGAGGTGGTGCTTCAAACAAACGCAATAGCCAAGGTTCGTCGTTCGCGCTAGTGTTAAGTGGAAAAAGTCTGTGGCTCCACGCGCTTTGCTCATCCGCGAATCGCGTGTTGCGTTGTTCGCGAATGTCGTAAGTATGAGAGTCCAGAGTATTCGCGGTTCATCGTGGATTTACGTGCATTCGCGTAGAGTTAACTTCTTGTGGGCAGCAAAGTTTGAGCTCGCGATCAGCGGAGGCTAAGAGCCCGTGATCAAATAATATAAATTGTGTACTTTATTAAAGTAATTTCCTGTTAATTATATAGGTGATTTGTACCATGTTCGATTATTATGAGTATGACAAGTGATTGACCATTCGTTGCTTACTTTTCTCGTATTTTTTTTATGAGTTCTAATCGAATAAGAAAAATTTAATATATAGGTATCTTGAGCAAATATGAATTTATTTCTTAAGGCTTAAAGGACATAGGATTGATACATAATTTATTTTAAGTATAAGTCACATATTATTTGACATTTAATTCGGAGCTACTAAAGCAAATGACAGTAACTCATCTAATCAAAGTTAATGAATGATGCATTAGAATACTTTGTCATGTGACGATAGTTTTTTATTTTTTAAGCTTGCTAAATATGTTTCAATATTTAATTATTTTCAAGTGCTTTGTGCCTTTTTTTAATAATTTTATATGAAAATAAATTCAATAATTAATATATTTATGTGAGTTTAAAAATTTTAATAAAAACTAGTTAGATAGATGTGTCTTTGTCTCAATATATGCATCTATTGTGCTCTTTCAGCTGTACTTTTTTTATCCTTTTCTTGCTTTCTCCAACCTCTTTACTTTTACCTTTTTTCTTTCATATTTTGTTAGGGTGTGAACAAAGTTTCAACATAGGAAGATAGAAAAAGTTTAGGCCAAAATCATATGCAGCCACTTATAACTTGTCTAAATTTTCCTCCCTTCCACATCCTTATCTATCGTATTTCAACTTGAACATTATACTGGTTCAAAATTGTTTTCCTATTTGTAAATTACTTTTGCTGATCATGGCATGGTGATGTGTAATAAACCGTCAAACCAGCAGCTGAAGCGCATATATTTTAGGCCCATTTTGTTTTGAAAATCTCTTCGTTCTCCATTCTCTCTTTGCCCACTTCCTCCCACCAGCAATCGCCATCCCTGCCACCGTCACGTTCTCCGCGCCACCACCATTGCCGATAATTATTTTTTACATATTTTTCAGGATCTGAAAAACATCACCCAACCGTCCCCTTCTTATTGTTTTCTTTAAATCCGACAAAACACTCGTATATTGCTACTTATTTGCCGAAAAAAATGGAGATCACCACCACTCTCTTTCCTTTCCCCTCCCTCTCTTCTACTAGAAAATTTAGATCATAAACCACAAAATAATCAGATCTATAATATTAAAAAAAGACGTGAGGTGTAAGGGGACGACGGTGGCTGGAGGGGCGGCGACGACAGATGGCTGGTAGATTCTATTGGGTAAGAATTTACGGCTAACGCAAAAAGTAACTACAACACAACAAAATTAGTTATGCTTTAAACAACCAAAAAACAAATGGAGAAAACAGAAAAGGGCGGTGGACCACAGAGTGGATCTAGCATTAAAGTTTATGGGTTCCTCAGCCACCTCAAGTTAATATATTTTTAATTTTAATTCAAACGAACTTAAGGAACGAGTAACCGACGATCAATATATATATTTAAAAGCAGTATACGTAACCGCTTAACATGGGGGTAAATACTAATGTTCTGGTTCCTTTTTAATTTGACCTTTTAGGACATTTGTTAATATTGTTTTGTTTCTAAAAAGAAGAATAAGAAAGAAAAAAGAAAGTGTATATGTAGCGGCCGGAGATGCTGTAAAAGCTTTGTGGAAAAAACGAAAAAAAAAACAAAAACAAAAACAGCAAAGGGAGGTGGGACGATGAAGTGCTTTGTTTTGCGTAAGAGGAGAAGAAAATGAGAGGGAGGGGTTGGTGGGTTTTGGTTCAGAAAAATAGTTTTTTTTTCTTTTTTTCTTAATCATTATTTTGTGACCCAAATACCACAATGTCCTCATATTATTTCGTCACTTTTGCTATGTCATCAAGTCAGTGGGTATATACGCTCTTAATTTTTCTGTCGCCTGTCAAAAAAAGTATCTAATAGGTACAATTTTGAGTAGCATAAGTTTTCAATTGAAACATGGCTTAGATAAAACCCACAAGTTTAGGGGGCCGCGTATCTTTGGGATTTTTAGCGCATACTTTACTCTCTCCCTCAAAATATATTTCACTTTCAATTGATTTTTTTATTGCGATTTTCCTTTTATAAAAGGTCATAATCATATTCCTTCTATGCGAGAGAGCAAAAGTAAAAGTTCTGATATCAACATGACAGGCCGGGATAAAGGAGATATATATATGTGGGACTCCATTAAATGCCTTTAGTGGAGCATAATTTCTGTGTATATGCTAAATAAAATAGTATTATTATTTGATAATTAAATATATCAAACTTTAAGACACAAACTTGTCAAACAAGTAGTTCCAACATCAATTAGATGTAAGAAAGTGATAATGCACCCTCCATCCCTCCGGGCTCCAGCGGCAAAGGTCTAGTGTATGATCTAAGGTGGTCAATTGAACATCTTTTTCATCGAAAGAATATATTGATTTCTATATAATTGAAATTAGGGAAAAAAAACAAAAAATAATATTGCTGGTAAACTATGTATAGAATAAACAGGAAAAAAAAATTTAATACAGATAATTGAAAAGTACGCCACGTTTAATAAATAATCGAATTTTAGCTACTTTTTTCATATAAAGATAAAATATGAATAAAATACCTTAAAAATCAAAAAAAAATCCAGCAGTATATGAATAGGAGTCTGAATTTTTTACATATGAGTTTTCCATGCATAATGTGGCTGGAATTGTCATAATGGTGTTGGAGTTCCAAATACAATATGCGGAAGCCATTTTTATTATTGTAGGGAGCTCCATACTCTAGTTAATTATATGCTTAGCACAGCTGTTTTGTGGCTACTGGAATTCCAACATAATATGTGAAAGTTTACAAGCAGGAGCTTCATATCCAACAATTTATGCTGGAACTTTCCTGTGCTCGGGCAAATTGGCTATTTTTCGATTGACTTTGCGAACTGGTGTTACTTATTGTTTTATTACCAATCCGTTAAAATTGGCTAGATAGCTATTTTGTTTTTGATTAAAAAATAAAAAACTTAGAATATCTCCTTGCACAACCCACTAGAAAGGATTTGACACACGCTTAGTAAAATTTTTCTGGCTTCAACACTGAATTGTCCACTTGAGCCCGCATATTTAATGTGACAGGCTTTATTGGAATTTACTGGTTTCACCACTACGGGCTCGAGTATCAACTGAAACTTCGAAAAGATTATGTTATAATTTCAGAGCTCATAGTATAATAGGTTAGACCAAATACTTTTATTATTCATATTCCTTCTTCTTTTTATCATCTTGATTAGTGTTTGCTTTCCTCTTAATTGTTCCCATCTATTGATCTCAAACAAACGACGGTGTGTTTTTATGTTTGGGCTATTGCTAAGACAACTGCAGCAAATGCATTATAAATTTATTGCTTCTGTCATGGAAAATTAGGTGGCTCAATTTGAACTAGTAAGTTCTATGGTGTCATCCGCCACTGCCATATGCAGCTAGGCCGAAACACTTATTCTCATATGTTATGAAACGCTATTATTGATTGCTATTGTTGTTTTTTATGATGCTTATTGAGAATATTTGTGGAGTTGAAAAACAATTTTTTATTTTTATTTTATAGAACAGTGGTAAATTATTGAGATAAATTTGCAAATTTTAATGAAAGATTTTGGACTAATTAGCATTTCTGATAGGTGACTGGGGTGGAAGTGTAAGATGACATGCAAGAGTACTTGTTGACGTAATGAACTCTAGCCGGACAAAGCCCAAATTCAGAGAGGGAAAAAGTACAAAATTATCGGAGCTTTCGCCAACCGAAAACACGACATTCTAGAGTGAAGAATAAGCAGCAATTGACTTTAGCAATTACGACCTCCTTCAAACAGCGAGAGAAAACCCCCAAAAACAACAAAAAAATCAGCTTCAAAACAGGAAACGGTAACACCGAGAGGAGAAGACACAACGAGAATCAAGTAAGATCTGCCGCTTCTGATACCATGTTTGAATGTGCAAAGAGTCGATCAAAACCAACAAAATTTATCATTGTTCAAGTGGAAGAAGGTCAGTTTGAGAGAGAGTATCTGGAGCTTCTTCATTATTGAATAAGAAATGTACAGAAAAAACTAACTGAATAAAAGCTAATTGTCTCTGTTCCTCACATGGGCTTGACCAAAGACTTTTGTTTATAAGAAAATTACATTGGCCCTCTAATATATTGGTACAATAAATAAGAACATGTTTGCCTAATCACTAATCGGCCCTCGATCAGCTGGTCTGGAATTTGGGCCGGCT
>NW_017670642.1:339908-351969 GCF_001879085.1 Nicotiana attenuata
TTGGTTTCCAAATCAAGCCAAACAATTTGAAATGAAGCAAAGATGCATCAGATGTCAATGGAACAGTAAAATCACAAAGAACTGTTGTACCTTTAAAATTGAGTCAGCCTAATCTTTGTTAAGACTATTTTTTCCTAATTAATTAGGAAATCATGAGGGGAACCTAGAATTTAAACTAATCAAGCATAAAGATCAGCAAGTTAGCCAATCAAAACACAAAAACCTAACCCGGCAATCATCAGAAGGAATCAGAATCAAGGAGAATAGCTTATTGGAACCCTATTTAGACTTAAACCATGAAATTTAGACATAGAAACTTAACTGATTACTAATTAATCAAGAACTAGTAAACAGATACTCATGCAACTAAGGACAGGGCAGCAAATAAAGCAACAATCCAACAGGAGATCTAAAAAGAGTCTAAACTTCACACAAATTCAACGTCCTTTTAATTAAGGAAATTTAAGGATTAATCAACTAACATAAAAAAGGCAAACAAAAAGAATAAAAAATCCTAATCATGCTGCTAAAAAAAAGGAAAATTAAACATGCCAAGAAGGGACAAAACAGAAACAAAAGCAAATGATTCAAATAAAAGAAGAAAAAGGATTTTACCCGATCAAAATCGGCCCAGGATCGAAACAGGGTCTCGTCCAAAATTTTGGAAGTGTGACATGGACTTTGGACCAACATTAATTGACTGTTCTTGAAGAGAACAGTCAATTAATGAAGGTTTTGAAGTCCATCTGACCAAGCTGCGACCAGAGAAAGAGGAAAAGGATTTTAGGGTTTTTTGGTTTGAATCTTAGATCCAAGATTCGAGTCATTCAGTGGGGGTTCAAAGAAAATTGCTTGGGGATTTAGGATGAGGATAGGACGGGGTCCCCATGGTGTCAATTTGGGGATTTTTGGACGACTTAGGGTATTGGCCGAATTTTCGATCTAAGATTCAAAAGGCTTGGGTCTGATTCGAGGGAGATGGAGTGGAGATTTAGGATGGGGAGGTGAAGGAGAATCTGTGGTGTAAATTCGGGGCTGATTAGACCACCGGAACTGCCGTGAGGCAATTTTCGGTGGGTGGTTTGCGGCGGAGCGGCGATGGAGTATAGGGCGGCTAGGGTTTGAATGTTGAGAGAGAAGGAGACGAAGTGAGAGGGATCCGATGGGGGGAGATCGATCTCTTCGGACATTAATATAGTAAAGTACCAAGGAGTTCCGGGCCGTTGGATGATGAAAATCCAACGGCTGTGATGAATTTAGGCAAAAACGGGGTCGTTTGGAGGTCATCTAGGGTGGACCGGGTTAATTGACTTTGGGCCTGGACTTGGAGACAGGCAGGGGCGGATTTTGGACTGGTTTGGGGTCTAATTTGAGACCCAATTCCGAAAATACACCAACCCTTCTATTTTCAAACTCTTTTTCTTTTCTTTTCCTTTTCTTTTCTTTTTTTTTAATTAAAAATCCCAATAATTAAAAAAAATCCTAAATTACCTAGAATGTGAAAAATTAAACTAATTAATTAATTACAAAATTATAAAAACTACTTAATCCTATATTAAAAAAGGAAAATCAATAAAAGGATAAAAGTGTAGAAATTGGCCTTTTTTTTCATTTTTAATAGAGCAAATAATTATTTAATTAGTCCTAAATAAATCCTAAATGCAATGCATGATATTTTTGGTATTTTCATAATTTAAAAATATGCACAAAATGCAAATAATTAAATAAAAATCCTACAAAATCCCTAAAATAACAAATAATTAAAGGAAGAAACCTAATTATTGGAATTCTGTAGGAGTAACTCATGTGGGGCAAAAATCACGTGCTCACAGTAATAAACTTTCGGGGATGTTTAGTGAAAAGGGAGGGGTAACTATGCATGAAAAGGGTAGATAACTTGCATATAGGAATCTCTAATTTCAGTATTTCTCATGTAGTTACCATGTCTATAAGACTTCTGCACTTTCATATAGTTACCATGCCTATAAGACTTCTGCACTTTCATATAGTTACCATGCCTATAAGACATATGTATTTTCATGTAGTTACCATGCCTATAAGATTTATGTATCTCATTTAGCTATCATGTCTATAAGAAACTCTGCATTCTCATTTAGATACCATGACTATAGGGATTCTGCACTTTCATGTAGATATTATGTCCATAGCTTCTGCACACGCACGTATAGAATATGCATATAGGTCTTTTCTGATTCTTGCATACCCGCTTTTCACTAGGCAAACATATCTATAGGCCCTAATAACCAAAAATGTAATCAAATACACAATGCTTAGATATCGTGTTGTAGAATTTCTGCATTCTTCTATTTCTATAACAATGTTTTAAGTTGGCAAACACATAGGAAGCATGCCTATAGGGGTTCTAATTCAAATCTAAATCGCCTTATTCGTTTATAAGTTTAAAACTGGCATTACCAATGGCAGTTGCTGTGCTCGTTTTTTTTACTGGCGACTTTCTTTTTACCTAAATCAATCTGCAATCAGTTTTTCTTCTTTTGTTTCTGAAATCAGTAGATATCATGCCTATAGGTTTCGTGTATCACTTAGGCAAGCCTCAGGATAACTTATAAACTGAACCAGATTTTATTAACTACAACCAGCAGGCAGGCCTGATTTTGGGCTTCTTATCTAAACTATGTAATAAATCAGTCTGCCACCAATTCCTTTTAAGTTTTATTTAGACCTTAAACAGTACGTGTAAGACATGCTAAACTATGTGTTTTCTCTGGCTTAAGAAGGTTTGTCTGAGCCTTATTATTTGTTTATATTCTCTCCCCCAAACTTGCTATATGTGTTTTGATTGTCGCCTTAGTATTTTAACCTTTTGAAACCACAAATAAGCCAATGTCCCCTCCCTTTAGGATTAGTAATCCCAAATACCTCCGGGATTGATAGATTTGGGGCGGGTAACAGCATGCAATAAGTAAACGAGACTATTCTGCGCTTTAGTACCTTAACGGGGTGGGAAAGGGTAGATATGGATATGATGACCGCGCGATAACACCACGTGTATAAGTGATTAACGAGTGTTGTGTGGGGTGATCCATATTATTTATAAACCTAGGACCCCCCTCTCTTTTACTTGTTTATTTCATTGTTTATTTTCAAATTTCTCAAACTATTTTTTTCTCAAAATTTATCTTTTCTTTCGTTTCTTTTTCACTCCATCTATTTGCAACCATTATGTGAAAATCCCCTCTTATTTGAAGTCTTATTTGTCTATATGTTATTTGTACCCTAAAGTCACAACAATAGCTTGGTCGGGAACCACACTAGTGGATTCTGAGGGGTGCCTAACACCTTCCCCTTGGAATAATTTCAAGCCCTTACCCAATCTCTGGTCATCCAAACAAAACCCTTCTTAGTATCCTAATGCACTTTAATCATTAGGTGGCGACTCTTCACTTCTCTTAAACCCAATTCCCAAAAGGGAATGAGTTGTCCTCCCAAATGTCATAAACCCGATTTCGCGAGAAAAAGGGGGCATCAACAACGGGTAACGATTTTTTTCGAAAATTTCCGAAATCCGGGCACGTGGGCTCGGGGGTGAATTTTAAGAATCTTACATTTAGGGTTGCGTAACCTCTTTAATAGTTGAAATACAAACTTTTGAGCATGTATTGATTAGTTTATATACTATTTGATTAGTTTTGGGTAATTTGGCACCGAATCGAGGGTGTGAGCACATTCTTGGACCGGAAAGTAGACCTTGAGACGAGGTAAGTCTCTTTTCTAACCTTGTAAGAGAGAAATTAACCCCATAGGTGAAATTAATCAATATGTACTTCTATTTGTGGGGGCTACGTACGCACGAAGTGACGAGAGTCCGTGCGTAGCTACTATTCATGATTATGTCCGGGTAGATTTAGGTTTACACCATATTTTGTTGATACAGTTGCTGGTTTATGCTTACTAATTGTTTGGATTAAAGCGGAGGTTGAGGATTTCAATATTTAAAAGGTTCCTAGTTGAATTTCTTATTTTGAAAAAGAATTGAGAGTATTATAATAATTTGAGAAAATCTATGTCCAACCGCTTCGCAAGTATATTCCACGAGCGGAGTAAATTTCCACTACTCTCATGGGAGCAGGTTGTTCGCCTCGACAGGTTAATTGATATCTATGGTTCGGGTCGTTCGACCCTCGACAATGCACAATATATTTATATGTATAGATTTGGATCGGTCCGACGTCCTCGGCATAAGTCGTGCGTAAAGATTTGGAACCCCTTTTATATTTAATATTGTTTCATGGACTTGAAAGGTGAAAGGATTAGATGAGAGAAATGACTTGGTTCTTACTTGAAATGAAATGATTGTTTACTTATTTTCCTGTTCTGAGTTCTGTTATCATTTTATATATCATGTTTGATTAGAACCTCATATTATTATATTGTTGGACCATAGTAAGTGTCAAAGTCGACCCCTCATCACTACTTCTTCGAGGTTAGACTAGATACTTACTGGGTACATGTTGTTTATGTACTCATGCTACACTTCTGCACTTGATGTGCAGGATTTGAGGCAGGTGCATCTGGTTATCAGTCCAGCGTGCACACTTGACTTCTGGTTCGGGACTACACGGTGAGCTGCCCTTTCGAGCCGTTCAGTAGCAGCCTGTAACAACCTGGCTGGTCATTTTGAGAGTTATAGCCCCGATCCCCTATTAACTGCTACCCCCGTATCTATTTCTGCAATTGTGACTTGCCGGAAGGTTTCGTTTTAGTTTTTGGAGTGTTTTGGGACACTTAGTCCCTAAATAGAGGCTTAAGTCGTAGAATTTGGATCGTAGTCAGAACTGTGTGAAGATAACTCCGGAATGGAGATCCGTTGATTTCGTTAGCTCCGTTGGGTGATTTCTGGCTTATGGGCATGTCCGGATTGTATTTTGGAGGTCTGTAGCTTATTAGGCTTGAAATCGCGAAAGTCGAATTTTTAGAAATTTTGACCGGTAGTGGACTTTTTGATATCGGGGTCGGAATTCGATTCCGGAGGCTAGAGTAGGTCTGTAATGTTGATTTTGACTTGTGTACAAAATTTGGGGTCAATCGGACGTGGTTTGATGGGTTTCGGCATCGGTTGTAGAAATTTGAAGTTTCAAGTTCTTTAAGTTTGAATTGGAGGGTGATTTGTGATTTTAGCGTTGTTTGATGTGATTTGAGGGCTCGGATAAGTTCGTATGGTATTTTTAGATTAGTTGGTATGTTTGGTTGAGGTTCCGGGGTCCTAGGTGTGTTTCGGATGCCCAACGGATCGATTTTTGGACTTAGGAGGTTGCTGAAGTTTTTCTGGTGTTTGTGTTTTGGTCTCCTTATACGCAATCGCATGGGGTGATCAGCGATCGCGTAAGCTAGCTGGGCGAGAGGATAGAATAGTTCTTCGCGTTCACGGACAGAGGCATGCGAGCGCGTAGTGGTGTGAGGTGGTGCTTCACAAACGCATAGCCAAGGTCGCGTTCGCGTAGTGTTAAGTGGACAAAAGCTGGGCCACGCGCTTTGCTCATCGCGAACGCGTTGCGTTGTTCGCGAATGCGTAAGTATGAGAGTCAGAGTATCGCGTTCACGTGGAGTTTTACGCATTCGCGTAGAGTTAACTTCTGGGGCAGCAAAGTTGAGCTTCGCGATCGCGAGGCTAAGAGCCGTGACAAAAAAAAAATTGTGTACTTTATTAAAGTATTTCCTTTAATATAAGGTGATTTGTACCAATGCTTATTATTTATGAGTATGAGCAAGTGATTGACATTCGTGCTTACTTTTCGTATTTTTTTATGAGTTCTAATACGAATAAGATAAAATTTATATTAGGTACTTGAGCAAATAGAATTTATTTCTTAAGGCTATAAAGGACATAGGATTGATACATAATATTTAAGTATAAGTCAACATATTATTTGACATTATTCGAGCTACTAAAGCAAATACATAACTCATATATCAAAGTTATGATGATGCATTAGAATACTTTGTCATGTGACATAGTTTTTTATTTTTTAAGCTTGCTAAATATGTTCAATATTAATTATTTTCAAGTGCTTGTGCTTTTTTTAAAATTTATATGATAAATAAATTACATAATTTAATATATTTGTGTGAGTTTTAAATTTTTATAAAACTAGTTAGATTAGATGTGTCTTTGTCTCAATATATGCATCTATTGTGCTCTTCAGCTGTACTTTTTATCCTTTTCTTGGCTTTCCAACCTCTTTACTTTTACCATTTTTCTTTCATATTTTGTTAGGGGTGTGAACAAAGTTTCACATAGAAGATAGAAAAAAGTTTGGCCAAAATCATATGCAGCCACTTAAACTTGTCTAAATTTTCCTCCCTCACACCTTATCTAAGTCGTATTTCAACTGAACATCTATACTGCTCAAAATTGTTCCTATTAAATACTTTTTGCTGACATGGCATGGTGTGTGTAATAAACCTCAAACCAGCACGTGAAGCGCATATATTTAGCCCATTTTGTTTTGAAAATCTCTTCTTCTCCATTCTCTCTTTGCCACCACTTCCTCCACCAGCAATCGCCATCCTGCCACCGTCGTTCTCCGGCGCCACCACCATTGCCATAATTATTTTTTACATATTTTTCAGATCTGAAAACCATCACCACAACCGTCCCCTTCTTATGTTTCTTTAAATCCGACAACACTCGTTATATTGCTATCTTATTTGCCGAAAAAAATGGAGATCACCACCACTCTCTTTCTTTCCCCTCCCTCTCTTCTACTAGAAAAATTTAGATCTATAACCACAAAATAATCAGATCTAAATATTAAAAAAAGACGTGAGGTGTAAGGGGACGACGGTGGCTGGAGGGGGCGGCGACGACAGATGGCTGGTAGATTCTATTGGGTAAGAATTTACGGCTAACAAAAAGTAGACTACAACCACAAAATAGTTAGCTTTAAACACCAAAAACAAACGTGAGAAACAGAAAAGGGCGGTGGGACCACAGGTGGATCTAGCATTTAAAGTTTATGGGTTCCTACAGCCACCTCAAGTTAATATATTTTTAATTTTAATAAACGAACTAAGGAACGAGTACCGACGATCAATATATATATTTAAAAGAGTAACGAACCGCTTAACATGGGGGTAAATACTAATGTTTGGTTCTCTTTTTAATTTGACTTTTAGACATTTGTTATATTTTTGTTTCTAAAAAGAAGAATAAAAGAAACAAAAGAAAGTGTATATGTAGGGCCGAGATGCTTGTAAAGCTTTGTGGAAAAAACGAAAAAAAAAACAAAAACAAAAACAGCAAAGGGAGGTGGGACGATGAGTGCTTTGTTTGGTAAGAAGAAGAAATTGAGAGGGAGGGGTGTGGGGTTGTGGTTCAGAAAATAGTTTTTCTTTTTTTCTTAATCATTATTTTGGACCCAAATACCACATGTCCTCTATTAATTCGTCACTTTGCTATGTCATCAGTCAGTGTATTATACGCTCTTTATTTTTCTGTCGGCTGTCAAAAAAAGTATCTAATAGGTACAAATTTTGAGTAGCATAAGTTTTCAATTGAAACATGGCTTAGATAAAACCCACAAGTTTAGGGGGCCGCGTATCTTTGGGATGTTTTAGCGCAATAACTTTACTCTCTCCCTCAAAATATATTTCACTTTCAATTTGATTTTTTATTGCGATTTCTTTTAATAAGTCATATCATATCCTTCTATGCGAAAGAGCAAAATAAAAGTTCTGCATATCACATGGACAGGCCGGATAAAGGAGAAATTATATATATGTGGGACTCCATTAATCCTTTAGTGGCACATATTTCTAGTATATGCTAAAAAAAAGTATTATTATATTTGATAATTTAATAATATAACAAACTTTAGACCACAAATTTCAAACAAGTAGTTCCACATAAATTAAGATGTAAGAAGTGATATGCACCCTCCATCCCTCACGGGCTCCAGCGGCAAAGCTATGTATGATCTAGGTGGTCAATTGAACATCTTTCATCGAAAAATATATTATCTATATAATAAATTAGGAAAAAAAACAAAAAATAATATTCTGGTAAACTATGTATAGAATAAACTAGGAAAAAAAATTTATACAGATAATTGAAAAGTAGCCACGGTTTAATAAATAATCGAAATTTAGCTACTTTTTCATATAAAGATAAAATATGAATAAAAATATCCTTAAAAATCCAAAAAAAATCCAGCATAATATGATGGAGTCTGAATTTTTACATATGAGTTTCCAGCATAATGTGCTGGAATTTCATAATGTGTTGGAGTTCCAATACAATATGCGGAAAGCATTTTATATGTAGGAGCTCCATACTCTAGTATATTATGCTAGCACTTTTTGTGTACTGGAATTCCAACATAATATGCTGAAAGTTTACAAGCAGGAGCTTCATATCCAACATATTATGCTGGAACTTTCTGTGCTTCGGCAAATTGGCTATTTTTCATTGACTTTGCGAACGTTTACTATTTTTTAATTACCAATCCGAAAATTGGCTAGACTATGCTATTTTGTTATTGATTAAAAAATAAACTTAGAATATCCTTGCACAACCCACTAGAAAAAGGATTTGAACACGCTTAGTAAATTTTCTGGCTTCAACACTGATTGTCTTGAGCCCGCATATATAATTTGAACAGGCTTATTGAATTTACTGGTTTCACCACTACGGGCTCGAGTATCAGACTGAAAACTCGAAAAGATTATGTTATAATTCAGAGCTCATATATAATAGGTTAGACCATACTTTATATTCATATTCCTTCTTCTTTTTATCATCTTGATTAGATGTTTGCTTTCTCTTAATTGTTCCATATTGATCTCAAACAAACGACGGTGTGTTTTTATTTGGCTATTGCTAAGACAACTGCAGCAAATGCATATAAATTTATGCTCTGCATCGAAAATAGTGGCTCAATTGAACCTAGTAGTTCTATGGTGCATCCGCCACTGCATATGCAGCTAGCCGAAACACTTATTCTCATATGTTATGACGCTATTATTGATTGCTATTGTTGTTTTTTATGCTTATTGAGAATATTTTGGAGTTGAAAAACAATTTTTTATTTTTATTTTATAGAACAGTGTATTATGAGATAATTTGCAAATTTAATGAAGATTTGGACTAATTAGCTATTCTGATAGTGACTGGGGTGGAAGTGTAGATGACATGCAGAGTACTTGTTGACGTAATGAACTCTAGCCGGAAGCCCAAATTCAGAGAGAAAAGTACAAAATTATCGGAGCTTTCGCAACCGGAAAACACGACATTCTAGAGTGAAGAATAAGCAGCAATTGACTTTAGCAATTACGACCTCCTTCAAACAGCGAGAGAAACCCCCAAAAACAACAAAAAAATCAGTCAAAACAGGAACGAGTAACACCGGAGAGGAGAAGACAACGAGATCAAGTAAGATCGCCGCTCTGATACCATGTTAATGTGCAAAGAGTCGATCAAAACCAACAAAATTTATCATTGTCTCAAGGTGGAAGAAGGTCAGTTGAGAGAGAGTATCTGGAAGCTTCTTTCATTATTGAATAAGAATGTACAGAAAAAACTAACTGAATAAAGCTAATTGTCTCTGTTTCTACAATGGGCTTGACCAAAGACTTTTTGTTTATAAGAAAATTACATTGGGCCCTCTAATATATTGGTACATAAATAAGACATGTTGCTACACTATAGGCCTCGATCAGCTGGTCTGAATTTGGGCCGGCTAGAGTTCATTACGTCAACAGTACTTGGCTATAACTTGAAGAGTATTATTTTGATTTTCAATATTTATCTCTTAATTTTTTAAGAAGTCTTTTAGAAATTAGTAATACATGTATCTTGTTCATTGTACAAGACTCTTGTTTATTGCTAGAGTAGAAAATATTTTTCCATAAGAAAATATTTTTTGATTTTCGGTTCGTAAATAAAACATTGTGAAGCAATGCTGTAGCAGAAGATTATGAATTAATTAGTACACAATCACATACAAAGTAAATAGATAAGAAAAATTTACACATAAATTGAACGAGATTCAGCTAAGCGTAATTTACGGGCAAAAGCAAAGAGTAGAAGTGTATATTATAAAGAATCTCAACCTACAATTCTTATATATAGATTCCAAGTAGTCTTAGAACTATAGGAGAATGGTTTTTCAATCCTATAAGGACAATAGCTATTTTCCCCCTCAAATATAATAGAATAATAATTTCCTAAATAATAAGATAAAATTCCAAAAAATACAAAAGCATAGTTAAGAGCCACAAATAACAAATATGGGTATATTTTCCCTACGTAAAAATTCACTAGATTATTAGATTAGACGTGTCTTTGTCTCAATATATGCATCCTTTGTGTTCTCCAGCTGTACTTTATGTCCTTTTCCTTGCTTTCCAACCTCTTTGATTTTTACCAATTTTGTTCGTTATATTTGTTGGACGTGTAAATAAAGTCTCACATAAAAAGTAGAAAAGAAAAATTATTCTACTTATGTATTGATTATTCTTAATAGTGCAAGCTCGACTCAAAGCGAATAATATCACACCATATTAAGAGTATTTTAAAATTGTTTTAGCCCAACAACATTAAAATAGCACGGGCTAGCCAATTTTCGGACTGGTAACTGAAAATTAGTCAGTGTTTGCAAAGTCATTGAAAAATAGCCACTATTTTGCTGCAACACGGAAAGTTCCAGCATAATATACTGGAGATTGGTGCACCTATATATGAACTTCCGGCATATTATGCTAGAACTCCAGCACACGAAAAGTTCCAGCATAATATACTGGAGATTGGAGCACCTTGTTTACCCTCGAATCCGGATAACAATTGAATTTATATGGGGTTTTAAGGATCCGTGAACTAAAAGATACAAAAGGCTTTTAGGTTGAGGAAAATAAAGATAAAGACTCAACAATTGCTGTTAAAGTAAATAATCGCAGAATATAATATTGCTTAGAACAATTGTGCTTGATGCCTACAAGAATTTAGAGAGATCTCCTTTTATACATTCTGATTAAGGGTAAAAATAAGGTAGGTAAATTGATTACATCGTGGATCCCTGTAATTACGCCTTAATGGCCTGAAGTGGTTGAGAAAATCACGTTTGGGCGAGATATCAGCCGACGCTTGGTTATCCGTTACGAGCCCGGCTTCCGACCTTGTGTGTTTCTCCATCCGGTGGTGATTCCTTTCGAGCTCTGTAACGGTCTCGAAATGACTCGACCTCGGTTGTAGACGTGGCCGTCGTTCTACCTTGCATCCAGGTCGGGTTCGATGGCCCCGACTTGCTCCGGACCGGATCCAACCCGGTCGGGCTCAAGCAAAAAAGGGTATCACCCAATACAGATAGTCCCCTCGTTTATTAGAGAGTAATGATAATAAACGATATGACCGGTGACGTGAAGACCGTGACGTATGGCCATACGCCAGGTGAAAAAGCCATCGAGTGCTCTGACCACGCCTGCTGCAGGCATTTAATGCTTCTCTTAATTATCTGTCGCTTCGTGTCTGTGGCTTCGCGATTCGTGCCACCGCCTCATGGAAAAAGTATAAACGACCCTTCCAGGTTCAACATTTCCTATCTTTCTCAAATTCTGCGTTGGTTGTATTTTCTTTTCATCTCTTCGCAAAGCTTTAAGAAATGGCGAAAACTTCACAAAGTGTTCCTTCTAGACCAAGCTCGGCCGCGAGCCCCGCTAGATCTGATGAACATGCACCAGAACCCCCGTTGAAAGCATTCACACCGACTGGTTGCTCGGTATCTGCCGACTTCCAGGTTGAAAACCCATCATCGGTCCCGGGCCGCGGCGAACCGGCATCGGAGTATATTAGTCTAATCACTCCCGGTTGCCTAGACCGGGTGAGGGCTGAATGTAGATGGGAAGGGAAAGACCTGGTCGCCCCTTCCCGTGACGAGTCGATTATGACTCACGTTGAAGGATATCTTAGTGTATATACATATCCCTTCACCTTAGGCCCCTTAGAACCCATCATAGTGGAGTTCTGCCGGCGGTACGAGGTGACCTTAGGTCAGATCCACCCCTCGATGTGGCGGATCGTATATCT
>NW_017670642.1:356016-379929 GCF_001879085.1 Nicotiana attenuata
TTCTTCTAGCCTCCTAAGAACCGCAGAATCAGCATCCGGCCCACCCCGTTCCGGCTGTACTGGGGTTGGATTGATGATTGCAGCTGCACGGGGAGCCTCCTCGGACCTGACAGGCTCCTGGACCCGGCTCTGGAGCTGAGCTATAGCCGATTGCTGGGCTTGCAGCATGTCAAAAATCATTTTAAGGTTGATAGTCTCTTCGCCGACTGCCTGGGCCCTCGAATCGTCCTCTCCCCGGACGCTATGCGATGATCCGGAGGCCTGATCAGTGTTGAGCGCCATCCGGGAACCGGCATCTATAGGGTTTTCGAGCCCGGGCATTCCATTGTTTCCTGTCTGCTGTTCAAGTTCGTTGTTAATTGATTGTGCCATTCTATGAGTTGGTAATTTGAATGTAAGATGGACTCTTTTGCAAAGAACCAGTGTATTGCGATGCGTCAAGAAAGAGTATCAAAGAGCTCACCAATATCCTTAGACCCACTGTGGGCGCCAAACTGTTTACCCTCGAATCCGGATAACAATTGAATTTATATGGAGTTTTAAGGATCCGTGAACTAAAAGATACAAAAGGCTTTTAGGTTGAGGAAAATAAAGATAAAGACTCAACAATTGCTGTTAAAGTAAATAATCGCAGAATATAATATTGCTTAGAACAATTGTGCTTCATCCTCTACAAGAATTTAGAGAGATACCCATTTATACATTCTGATTAAGGGTAAAAATAAGGTAGGTAAATTGATTACATCGTGGATCCCTGTAATTACGCCTTAATGGCCTGAAGTGGTTGAGAAAATCACGTTTGGGCGAGATATCCGGCGACGCTTGGTTATCCGTTACGAGCCCGGCTTCCGACCTTGTGTGTTTCTCCATCCGGTGGTGATTCCTTTCGAGCTCTGTAACAGTCTCGAAATGACTCGACCTCGGTTGTAGACGTGGCCGTCGTTCTACCTTGCATCCAGGTCGGGTTCGATGGCCCCGACTTGCTCCGGACCGGATCCAACCCGGTCGGGCTCAAGCAAAAAAGGGTATCACCCAATACACACCTGTGTATGAACTTCTAGCATATTATGCTAGAACTCCATTATATTATGCTGGAAGTTCACATGTAAAAAATTCGAACTCCAGTATATTATGCTATAATATTTTTTGAATTTTGAACAGTGTTTTCGTTCAGATTTATCTTTACATGAAAAGTGGCTAAATTTTGATTACTTTTGAAATTGTGGCTAAATTTTGATTACTTTTGAAATTGTGGCTATTTCTCAATTACCACTTGTAAATCTGACTATTTTTGAATTTTACCCCCCAACAACTGATATCATTCTATAATTTGGAGGGACGAGTTGCGTAGTGAT
Source organism: Nicotiana attenuata (assembly GCF_001879085.1). Taxonomy (NCBI): domain Eukaryota; kingdom Viridiplantae; phylum Streptophyta; class Magnoliopsida; order Solanales; family Solanaceae; genus Nicotiana; species Nicotiana attenuata. Next base: position 357,372 of record NW_017670642.1, read on the forward strand.
GACCTGGGACATGGCTAATTAGTGCATTTGCCCGTCTAAACTAGAAGAAGCTAGCATCTGGACTTCGACGACCATAAACTCGATGGACGTGGGTGGCATACATTAATCTTCAAAATGTTCTACTTATAAATTATTGAATACTTTTTAGGAATTTTGCCCTCCTATAGCAAAGGTTAACACCTTATTTATTTTAAATAAATGCCATTTAAAAAAATTATATTAATTTTGGTTACTTCCTAGCCCTAAGCCACTAAATAGGCTAATCAGTTACACTATTTTCTTTCTCTCTCTACTTTTGATACATCTCATTCTCTTCCTCTAATATAGGGACAAGGACTCTAAAGCAGGAACACGGCCTGGAGAAGGGCAATACTTTGCCGATTTTGTCCAACGACAGAGGAGGCATATTATACCACAAAATACCAATTTTTAACCCTTATGCCCTTGTTCCTCATCGTCATCCTCGGACCTCGAAGAAGCCGCCAAGCTAGAGCTAGGTAATGTCATTGAGTTTCTTTGTTTTTCTTATTCTTTATTTTCCTCTTTCCTATGGCTGATTTTTGGGCAGTTGAGGTTAGGGGACTTAATTTATGCTTACGATTAGCTATTTATTGCAGTTGGAGAGGGTAATTTACTTTTTTATTTGCCTTCAGCTTTAGTTCTTAGGCATCGCCAAAAAGCCCTAAAACTATTTTCTGCGACTTTGCAAGGCTGCGCAAGCAATTCTCAAGCGGCGGAGACAGAGGCACCTCTATACGACTCTGCCGAGTTCATGTGGACTGTAGGTTGAGCAATTTGAAGATTTTATTACCTTTTTTTTAAGAGCATTTCAATGTATCTTGCTGTATTTCTATGTATTTCATTGTATTCACTATCTTTTTTTCATTGTAATTCAATATATCTCATTGTATTCCATGTATTTCATTGTATTCAGTGTCTTTTTTTCTCATTGTATTTCAATGTATCACTCTGTATTCTATCTATTTCATTGTATTTTGCGGTTGAGAATCTTTTTTATAACTGAAAAATACAAAATTTGTGTGTTATAATTGAGTTTGTTGAGTTATATTAGGAGTCTATTATGTTAATTGATTCACTTTCCGTTTTAAAAACAGTGTAATCCCCTATTTCACGCCGTGAATATAGTAGAATACAATAATCTGTCCAGCTGTAATCCCACGTTTCACTCCGTGAATACAGTCGAATACACTCGAATACAACAACTGATTAGTTGTACTTTCCTGATTCACGCTTATTTTTGTTACTGTATTCATGAATACAATAGCTTAAATACATCAAATACATCTTATAACCACAGAAAAGGTATCTATATTCCGTAATATAGCAAATGGTATCTATAGATGGCTAATTAATACTAAAAGATAGTGCTTTATGAAAATTTCTCTACTTTTTATGGTGTGAGGTCTTTTTTGAAAAAAACGCACAAGTTTAATCCAAATTAGATAATATCACACCATATAAGAATATCTTTGGAGTTGTTTTAGCCCAACAAATGTGTTCTCTCTCGTTCAAAATACATTTACTTTTTTACTTTCGTGAATCTTTCAGTTTGATTTTTGATTGCAGTTGCTTTTAATAGTCATATCCTTCGATGTGAAAGAGCAAAACAATAATTCTGCATATCACATGGATGGACTCCATTATTGCTTGACAGGTCCTTTCATGTTGCCCGTCTAAAAAAGCAAAAAGGTATTCCTATTTACGTGGCACATCTTTTTAGTATATGCTAAATAAAATATATTTTTATATTAAATAATTTAATAATATAACTACATTTAGACCACAAGTTACAAACAAATAGTATCACATAAATCGAAAATATAAGACGATATGCACCCTCCATCTGTTATGGGCTCGAGCCCGCATTTTAGTAAAAATAGCACGGAAAAATTGCACGGGGCGTCCTATTTGGTCGCCCCCATTTAACCTATACCCATTTTTTTTTAAAACTTTTAACTTGTACCCACTTCTTAAATAACTTCAGCCCCCTTCTCCTCCTTCGTTTTCTTCTTCTCAACAAAAGACAAAATGCAGAGCCTATTTTTCTTTTATTGGTCTTGCGTCGAAAATCTTTTTTGGACCAATCCCAGAAACGATACTTCACCCTGAGAGTAGCAGTTAATAACTTTAGCTCTTATTCTTAACTCATACAATTTCTCCTTTCTTCTTCTTTTAATTTATTTTGCTAACATCATCTTTATTCCTTTATACTGAATCAGATTGACTAGATTCTTGTGTAGTTTCATCCTTGTACATGTCATCTCCTGTAGTTCATCTATCTCGTGATGATTGGATTTGGCTACTGTCACAAAGTAATTCAGCTGTTAGTCAATTCATTAATTTTGCATTGTCATCATTAAAATAAAGCTTAAAGCTAACATGACAGTGAAGATGAGTATCATGTGTTATGTGCATTACAGAGAGGGAGTTAAAAGCAGCCAATTACAACACAAAAACTTCAGCTCAAGAGCTGAAGTTTTCCAGTTACAACACAAAAACTTCAGCTCAAGAGCTGAAGTTTCCCAGTTACAACAGAGAAACTTTAGCTCTAGAGCTAAAGTTTTCCAGTTAAAACACAAAAACTTCAGCTCAAGAGCTGAAGTTTCCCAGTTACAACACAAAAACTTAAACTCTAGAGCTGAAGTTTCCCAGTTACAACACAAAAACTTCAGCTCTAGAGCTGAACTTCAGGCCCGGCTACTAGAATGCTGAAGTTTTGCGTGATTGCCTTTGCTACTTCAGCCCCGTGTGCTGAAGTTATGTGAAAAAGCGGGTACGCTTGCAATTTTTTTTGCAAAGCGGGCACAAGTTAAAATGTGGCACAAAAAGCGGGTATAGATGCAAATGCCCCAAATAGCACGGGTTATCCAGTTTTCGGACTGGTCATTCAAAAATAGCCAGCATTTGTAAAGTCATTAAAAAATAGCCACTATTTTGCTGCAATATTGAAAGTTCCAGTATAATATACTGGGGATTGGTGCACCTGTGTATGAACTTCCAGCATATTATGTTGGAACTCCAACACGCGGAAAGTTCCAGCTTAATATACTGGAGAATGGAGCACCTGTGTATGAACTTCCAGCATATTATGTTGGACCGGTATATTTTACAGGAGATTGGAGCACCTGTGTATGAACTTCCAGCATATTATGCTGGACCAGTATATTATACTGGAACTCCAGTATATTATGCTGGAATTCCAGTATATTATGCTGGAGTATTTTCCGAAGTTTGAACAGTATTCTCGTTTAGATTTATCTTTACATGAAAAGTGGCTAGATTTGGATTACTTTTGAAACTATGGCTATTTTTGAATGACCACTTGTAAATCTGGCTATTTTTGAAAGGTCGCTAGGTAGTCACTTTAAAGGACTGTTATCTAGAAATTAGTTAATGCGTTCTGAATTTCAGTTTTTTAATTTTATTATTTTGAGACAAAAATATCTCGGATTATCATGAAGTTAATACTTTTAATTTAAAATTTTAGGACAAAATAAGTAATGATTAATCTCTAAATAGTATTCCATAATAATGGTTGTTTGTGCACCTTTCCAAAACAAGTACCGGACAATCCCAAAAAAATAATGCTGCGTATAATTCAGAGCTCATATATAAACGGTTGGACTATACTTTATTTTCATATTCCTTTATGAGTTTTTTAGGAAATTTTCAAGAGAATTATTCATCCACTGAACATAATATATATCTTGAGAGAGTTTGTGTAACTTGGAGATGTCTTCATTAGGTAGTTTTCTCCTACAACTTTTTACTTTTTACAGGTATTTCAATAAACTTTTTTTAAGAACATTTGGCCATCATTTATTTTTTAATTTTAATGATTATCTCTTGTGCTTCCTCTTAGGAATATTGTATCAGAAACTGGAGTTACAAAAGAAGAGGAGAGAAGACAAAAGCACGCCTGATTAATTGTAAGACTTGAACTGAACTTGTGTTAACTTTTCTTATTTTGCAAATCTCTAAAAATTGGTTTCATTTGTTATCTACAAGTCCAGTTCTTATATTGCTACAACAGCTACATGAATCCATTTAGCTTTTGTCTTAATAACTATTACTCTCTCCGTCCCAATTTATGTAATAGTGTTTCACTGAGCATAAGTTTTAAAAAAAACTTTTGAAACTTATGGTTTAAAATAAAACTTAGATATTTGTGTAGTTATAAATTGTCTCGTTACTAGTTACTTACCTTCTCGGAGCCTTGGAGCAACGGTCAAGTGGTTTTCTTGTGACCTATAGGCAGCCATAGATACTTGCATCAGGTTAGGCTGCTTACATCACACCCCTTCGGGTGCGGCCCTAGCTCTAGTTGCTTACCTTCTCAAAAAGATTATGAAAGAAGGGAAGTTCATATAATATATTTGATATCGCAAAAGAGATATGCACAATATGTCAAAACCTAAGGGAATTTTGTGAAATTTTTCATAATAAAAAATGTGCAGAACGTGTATAATCTTTCACAAGCATTATAGCTTATTATAGTAGTATTAAAAGACATTAATAAAATTTCCCTCTTAGTGAAGATTAATATGACAAGAGTTTGGTGAACTTGCAGGGATTTTCTACTTTTTAATTTATCTACGGAAGATGGCGCATAACGACATTGAGGATATGTTAGATCACCTGAGAAGGATTAAGAGTAGAGGTGATTTGAATGTTATCAAGATTGAGACACTTGAAATGGAGCTAAGATTCTTGAGAACCTTTATCAAGTACCCTCATGCTCTTTTGCCTGATTCCTTAGTAGAAATCAGAAAGAAGGCCAAATTGATTGTGGAAATGCTTCACTCGGTTTTTGGTGGTATTCCAGATGAATACAGAACTAGTCTTAATGTGGAAAGGCTAGTATCAGAGTTGCAGGAATTTAGTGAAGATAACGGTACCAGTTTAATATACTACTTTGAGCTGAATGATTCCTATATGTTGGAATATATGGATTACCTTGACCAGAATCTAAATGATGCACCGAGGTATTTGGTTCGATCTGTCACTTTTTTCGCAGAAAAAATCAATATCTTGCAAAAGATAGATAGATACTTAAGGCAAGTCAAAGTCATTCAAAACAAAATAAGGTTTGTAAGATACTTATATAGTGCAGAGATAAATGGTTATGTCGACCGTGAGAAGTTGGAAGGTATGCAGGCCCGAATAAAGTTCATGGCTGACAATGTGCGACAGTTCTGTCTTGCTCTTTGGATTAAAGAGGATGGAGATTATACATCTAATATCGAGAGTAAGCCTCGTTATCTACTATGCTTGGTTGTGATAGTGGAGTTGGAAATGAAAAAGATTTTTCTTTGTGAACTGAAGGCCTCAAAGTTTACTCAAGCAAGAACTTTCAAGGATAAGAAATTACCAAAAGGATTATCATATCAACTCCACTGTCTTCTGGTGTATCTTAGAGATAAAAATCTTGATAACTTTCCCATTATTGTCTCTGCTCAAAGCATTGATGTGGCAATAGAGTTCTTGTTAGTTTTTCTCGGCGATATACCAAATTATGTTATTAATGGTAATAGGTTGAATGAAGTCTTAGAAAAGGTTGGAGTTATTGTGGGCGACATACTTTGTGTAATTCAAATGCAGCTTCTTTCAGGATCGACAATCAAAGATGATGCGAGCAAGATTGATCTTGGCGCGATACAGATATTGGAGAAAATTGAAGATCTAAAAGCACAACTAGAGAGGTACTACAAATCCTTAAAATACAGGCCATCTCAGTTTCCCACAGTTGGTGGATTGAGCTTTCTGGATTCGCTCCTTAGGAAATTGAATGAGATGTTGAAATCTGAAACATGTTTAGATTTCATATTGAAACCTCATATTGTCATTTTAGAGAAAGAGTTCTCATATCTAACATCTATTTTCATAGATGTTGCAAAGGTGCAGCAGGAACATGAAATTCTTAAATATCTTCAGAGGTGTACTATCAATTTGGCATACGAAGCTGAAGTTGCCATTGACTCTATTCTTGCTCAGTGTAATGCTCTTTGGTATCTTTTTTGCTCACTGCCTACAATTTTAAAAGAGATCAAGCATATTAGTGCGGAGGTGACCAGGATGTGGTCTGAGAACCTTGCTCTTAAGCCCTACTCTATGGTAGAGCCATCTAAACATCCGCCTACTCAACATAGCAATCTTATGAATGATGAGGAGATAGTTGGTTTAGAGAATGACACGAAAAGAATAATTCGGTATCTGACACGAGGGACAAATGAGCTAGATGTCATCCCAATTGTTGGGATGGGGGGACAAGGTAAAACAACTTGTGCTAGAAAGTTGTACAATAATGACATCATTGTTTATCATTTTGATGTTCGAGCATGGTGCGTCATTTCTCAAACATATAGCCGAAGAGAGCTACTACAAGAGATTTTCAATCAAGTTACCGGTTCCAAGGACAAGGTAGATGAGGTTGGCGAACTAGCTGACAAGCTGAGGAAAAGCTTAATAGGAAAGAGATATCTCATTGTCTTGGATGATATGTGGGATTTTATGGCATGGGATGACTTAAGACTTTGTTTCCCTGATGTTGTATATAGAAGAAGAATTGTAGTAACAACTCGTCTTGAGAAAGTGGGTGAACATGTCAAGTGCCATACTGATCTTTATTTCCTTCCATTCCTCACTCCCAAAGAGAGTAGGGAATTGTTGCAGAAAAAAGTGTTTCAAAACGAAGCTTGCCCACCTGAACTACACGATGTGAGTCTAGATATTGCAAGACGATGCAAAGGGTTGCCCCTAGTGGTTGTCTTGGTAGCTGGAATAATCAAAAAGAAGAAAATGGAAAGATCTTGGTGGCATGAAGTTAAAAAAGCTCTATTTTCCTATCTTGACCGTGAGTCTGAAGACTATAGTCGGGCAACTATGCAGTTAAGTTATGTTAACTTACCCGACTATTTAAGACCTTGCCTTCTCTACATGGGGATGTTTCCAGAGGATGAAAGGATCCCAGTGTCTAAATTGATAAGTTTATGGATAGCGGAAGGCTTCGTGCAGAACGTTGAATCTGGGAGATTAATGGAAGAGACTGCTGAAGGTTACTTGATGGATCTCATTAGCAGTAACGTGGTAATGGTTTCAAGGAGAAGATATATCGGTAAAGTCAAATACTGCCAGGTTCATGATGTAGTGCTTCACTTTTGCTTGGAGAGGAGTAGAGAAGAAAAGTTTATGTTGGCGGTGAGGAAGAACATTCAACCTTCCGATTTGAAGGAAAGTCGAGTTAGCTTCAGTTTCAGTAATGAGCTTTCCAAGTTTGCATCCAAAACGCGGAAGCCTTTCCACCAACACTTGAGGTCACTGATAACCACCAATGGAGGAGAATCTTTATATTGAAATCCCTTCAGTCAGGTTATTAATTTGATGAGGCTTCTTAAGGTCTTGGATTTGAGTTCCCATAAATTGGGTCGTTTGTCGTTAGCTGCGTTGAAACCACTAATTCACCTCAAGTTCGTCGCACTTTTCATAGATACATTCGATTTTCGTGGAAAATCACATCTGCCCCATCTAGAAACTTTAATTCTCAAGTGTTCAAAGTATACACAGTTATCAGGGAATTTTTGGAAAATGAAAAAATTAAGGCATGTAGAGTTTACTGAAGCTGGTTTTTTTTTTGGGGAAAGCAAAAGAATGAAGAATCCTCTAAGTTGGAAAATTTGAGGATATTAAGGGGTGTTGAATTAAACCTCGATGCTGATTGCTTGAATGTTTTAGTACAGAGGTGTCCTAATCTTCAAGAACTTGAAATCTTTTTTTTGATAAATTATTCTGATGAAGAAAAGATTTGTCTCAAATTGGAGAGTCTTACCCAGCTTCAATCACTTAGCCTTTTCTTTCCCTTGTCCGCTGTTGTACCCAAGCTACACTTGCCTTCAAATGTAAAGAAATTGTTACTATACGGGCCTCGAATAGAAAGCACGATTTTCTTCATTGCGGGACTAGCAAATCTGGAGTATCTCGAATTAAGGGATCCGGATTTTGTTGATTCTGGAGAGTGGTGCCTTGGAGATATTACGTTCCCTAAACTTAAGTTGTTGAAACTTAGGAACTTAGGTATCTCAAAGTGGGATGCGTCAGAGGAATATTTTCCCCAGCTTGAAACACTTGTTATAAAAATGGCCTGGTATCTCAAGGAGATCCCCCTTAGCTTTGCAGATATTCCAACACTGAAACAGATTGAGTTGATGAGGTGCAGCAGCCGTGAATTTCTGGTGGCTTCAGCTTTGAGAATTAAGGAAGAAGTTAAAGAGAATGAAGGATGTGACCGTATTCACCTCAATATTTATGTAAGTAGAAACAAAATCCAATGTTATGTTTTAGTGTCTTAATTTGCGTCTAATGGTTGCTTAATGGATGTTTCTGGCAGTGGTGAGTCAAGCACGTGCTCGTCGCAATAACATGGTATAGTTTTCAGTTTTTTCTTGTTCCTTCTCCCCCCTTATATTAGATGTTTGCTTTCTCTTAATTTCGATCTCAAATTAACATGGATGTGTTGAATTTGACACTTGCTTAGGCAACTGCATGCAGCAAAAGCACAGACAGAGTGGACGGAGTTCTTTCTTAGCAGATTGTTGTAGTCATGCTCTCATGCTGGGGTCTATTATGCAGCTAGCTAGCGGAAATCCCAGTCTCCTTATACTGTAACATTACTACTGATTGCTAAGTCTGTTTTGACTGATCGATTGAGACGCATACCCTCTTTTTTCTGTATGTTTCTAATGAGCCTAAGACTTTGACAGTATATTCAAAGGTTTTGATAGGCGCAAGGCCTTTGATTTAGGCCCTAATTCCTGATACCGAATGATTATTTAGAGGAAGTCTGTCTGTGATTTGATTATCTTGTATTGTTCTTCATATATACCTATGTGTTATAGAAGACTTAATCCCCAAGGAAGTGTCAATCATATAGAGGTTGCATATCTTGAAACAGGCAATTGTAAAGCTAGGTGAGTGACATCACGGATGTGATGTCGTTGGAAGATGAAGGCTCGTTTTTTAAATATGACATCTCGAACATTTGATCACTTATTGCTTCTAGTAAAGCCCGGATAAAGGAAGACTACATAAAAATAGGCATTGTTTAGCATCAGGAAAGACAGCATATTTGGAAGGAAACAGGAATTGGATCAGTAAGTTTGTTCCACTGGGCTATGTTGCTAGGACTCTCCGAAAATGTCGCCGGGTGCGTGTCGGATCCTCCAAAAGTAGTGTATTTTTGGAGGATCCGACACGGGTGCGGCAGCATTTTGGAGAGTCCGTGCAACATAGCCACTGGGATGGTAAGAAAGAATAAGGTAAGGGAGCAGCACTCAGTGTATCCTTATCAAGCAAAAGCCCCAGAAACCAGATAGCTCTAAAAGGGCAAAGCTCCCGCCATGCGCAGTGTTGGTGGAAGGGTCTGACCACAAGGTTCTATTGTACGCAGCCTTACCCTACATTTCTGCAAGAGGCTGTCTCCACGGCTCGAACAAGCTAACGCGGATGTTTTTGAATTTGAAAATTGCTTAGAGAACTGCAGCAAAAACACAAGCAGAGTAGATGGAGTACTTAGCTAATTGTTGTAGCCATGCTCATGCTAGGGTTTATTATGCAGCTAGCAAAATCCACATTCTCTTATATTGTAACACCACTACAGATTGCTAAGTTTGTTTTGATTGATCAACTAGAACTCATGCCTACTGGGAAGAAGAATTAGGCTTCGTGAGTTGTTCTGTAAACAGATTTTATTTTGAATTAACAACATTAGTATCTATAGGATGGTGCCTTGACCTGAAATTAGTGACTTTTCAAACTTGAAAAATCAAGAGGAGCTTTGGCATAACTGATAAAGTTGCTGTCATGTGACCAGAAGGTCACGGTTCAAGCCGTGAAAACTGCCTCTTGTAGAATTATAGGGTAAGGCTGCGTACAATAGAACCTTGTGGTCCGGCCGTTTCCTGGACCCCGCGCATAGCGGGAGCTTAGTGTACCGGGCTGCTCCTTAGGTTGTTTGATTAGATCCAATCTTGATTCACTTGTATATATAACCCCTGCCATGGCTGCTTAACTCAACATTAAACTTCAAATTTAAAATCATCAAGTTGTCTTTGTCCATCAGCTCATTAGTTTGATATTGGCACTTGTAATGTTGCCAATATCAGAAGCAGCTGGCTGGCAAGTGGGAAGTCCTTGTAAAAATTCTCCTTTCTCTTTGAAGTTGGTTTCATATTTGCAATTGAACTTAGTTTTAGCTTAATTGAAATTCATCCACCTCAGTGTTATCAAAGGCGTGCTTAAAGCACGCTTAAACCCTGAAGCGAGGCTCAAAACATGTTGAGCTCTTCACGTCACTTACCGTTCAGATGTTGTTGTCAAGGCTCTAAAGCATACTTTTCCTTGCCAATGAGCGTAATCCTAAAGAAGTGACACTAAACAATTGATATTTCACTTCATCATAAATTTTCTTTAATTGCTTTGTCCATATATTTAGTATTCATGCTTATTGATATTATTCTTGGATTACACATACATATTTGTAGTTTTTCTCCATTTGCTCCTTTCTTCATTGAAGCTCGCATTTTATTTGCGCTTTGCGCCTAAAGCCCCAACAAACCTTAGAGCTTTTTTGCGCTTTTCGCTTTTGATACCACTGATCCACCTGTTGAAATTCACCAAGTCATAAAGTTGCTTATTGTTCTGAGTAAATAAGCAGCTGGCTATAGTACCTTTTTCGGACAAGATACAAATTGACAAAGGAGAGAACTGCGGGGAAACATACAAGATGAACAAATTTGATAACTACAGGATAAGCCTGTCTTAGAACAAAACAATCTTAAGCATAAGCATCAGGTTTTAGTAGGAGTTAGTCTTCAACGAGAGGGATGCCGAGGGTATATTGGAAACAGCCTCTCCACCCCAGGGTAGGGGTAAGGTTGGGTTGTTGTTGTTGTTGTTGTTGTTAGTCTTCAACGGCTTTGTTTATAGCCAAGACCTTCTCCTTTCCTGCCTTGATTTCCTCTTCCATGAGCTTAAAATCTCCTACATTATAGCGTGTACTAGTGATTGAACCAACATCAGCTGACTGCTCAAACTTCGCGTCTTATTTGGTTACTCAAGGTTGTTAAACAAGGCAACACTTTCGATCAATGTGCATTTGTACGTGTACATCTCCTCGTAAGCTCACCAACGTGATATTTTACAACAACAACAATCCAGTATAATCTCACTAGTGGGGCCTGGGGAGGGTAGTGTGTACGCAAACCTTACCCCTACCCTGGGGTAGAGAGGTTGTTTCCAATAGACCCTCGGCATCTCTCACTCCAAGAACTCCCCACCTTGCTCTTGGGATGACTCGAACTCACAACCTCTTGGTTGGAAGTGGAGGGTGCTCACCACTAGAGCAACTCACTCTTGTCAACACGATACTTTATGGACTTAAAATTGCTACATACGCACACAAAAGAAGGAAAAAAAACCAGATTTATCATTTTATCTTCATAAATGTTATATCTACTAAGCACACCTCAAGAAAATCCAACTTGGTATTCAGAAAACAACCAAACTTCTGCTCAACATGAAGTTTTCATATTTCATTGATCAGTAAAGGAAATCAAGAAGACAAATGTGATGGACAACCAAGGTTCTCCGAGGGAAGTGGAGATGGCAAGCAATGGAAGTTCGTCTTATGACAGGGAAGTAATGATTTGTGATGGACAACCAAGGGTTGTCCGTCAACGGAATATACCCCATGTACCATTTTGTTGGGACCTCTACCTTTACTGAGTACACCGTAGTTCATGTTGTTGCGAAAATCAACCCCCTCGCTCCTCTTGACAAAGTTTGTGTCCTCAGTTGTTGAATTTCAAGGAGAAACAGCGATAAGGGGTTCAATTGTTGATTAATCGGACGATTCATTCTTGGCCTTGGTGCAACTTTGAATGTGCTAAACCAGCAAAAAAGGTCAAGTGTGGCTACATTTTGACTGGGAGCTGTAGGCCTTGCTGTGAGTCTCCATATTGCAAACAACATTAGTGATCTATCTTTTTTCTGTTTTGTTCTTTCCCATATGTTTACTTCAGTGTTATCAAAGGCGAAAAGCGTAAAAAAAACTCTAAGGTTTGTTGGGGCTTTAAGCGCAAATAAAGCGTGGGCTTTAATGAAGAAAGGCGCAAATGGAGAAAAACTACAGATATGTATTTACAGTCCAAGACTAATATCAGTAAGCATAAATACCAAATATACAGACAAAGAAATTGAACAAAATTTACCATAAAGTGAAATATCAATTGTTTAGTATTGCCTCTTTAGGATTACACTCATTGGCAAGGAAAAATATGCCTTAGAGCCTTGATGACAACACTAAAGCGCTCGCTAAGTGAGGCGAAGCGCTCAACATGTTTTGAGCCTCGCTTCAGGGCTTAAGCGCGCTTTAAGCGCACCTTTGATAACATTGTTTTACTTTAAGGAACTTGAATTTGAGAAGTCCATATTCATGATAATGGAAAACAAAATGCAGCAAGCATAAATGAGACTGCAATATTATATGTACTATATATGAATGAAATATATCTAGCAATAAAGGATTCAATACATTTGACGCCTCTGTCCAACCAATGAAGTGACAGAGGATCTTTACATTAATTTGATATAATATCTTGTTCAATGTCAATAATTTTAATCAAACTGTTTAAGCAAGAAACTCATTGATATACATCTACTACTACTACTATTATTAGAGTTACTATTTCTAAACTCCAGTTTAGAGGGTATCCATTCCCCTCATTGAAGCTGTCATCTTATAATAAACCGCATACACGATATGCTGCACTATGGCCAAATGAGGCCAATAGAAGATGAAATCTACAGTAAATTAGGGGGGAAAAATACGTAATTGACATGTATCTTAATATATTGGGTTGATATAAACGCGTGAGTAACTGTTATTGGTGACAAAAATTGAAAAGGCATCAACAATGGAGGAACTCGGATATGGGAGAAAGAAAAAGGAAAAAAAGAGAAGAAAAGAAAAAAGAAGAAAGAACAGAGAAATGTAAAGAAAAAAAGTACTAATAAAAGGGAAATTGTGTTTGTAATACATTTTAGTACAATTAACGAAAGAGCTAATTAGTTTGGCTGGATTCCGTTTCAAAAAGGGCATATATGAACCAACTATGTGACGGTAAGGGCATATATGGGCTAAAGAATTAACGAAGGTCAAATGTGTTCAATTTCGTATAGTAGAAGGGCATATTTGGACCTTTTCCGTAATAATAATAATAACAATATGTGTGATGTGGACATTAAATTTAAAAAAAAAAAAAAAAAAAAAAAAAAAGCATTATGCATATTCGTTAACTATGGTTTAGCGATTAAACTGTATGTGAAGACATGTATCTTAATTTATTGGGTTGATATAAACGCATGAGTAACTGTTTATTGTCATGAAAAATCTTTAGATCCTTTCCATAGGAAGTTTAAGTCTCTCTTTTGCATCAAATGAGCTATGAGATTTGATTAGTGATTCCACCAACCCCTCACTGGAGCATCTTTTTATTGGATCGAGAATTCAAATTTTATTATAACAAATTAAAAAGGATCATTTTTTTTTAATCAACACACACTCTATTTTCTTATTTTGTTGGTACAAGTTCTCCCACTACAACTATTTATTAAAGCACTCTTCACTCTTCAAGAAACAATTACACCAACCCTTTTCATATTCCCATAGCTCCTCCATTTCTGTTTCTATCTCTTCCAGAACAATTATTTGCAGAAGGTCAGATTTCTTCCGCTTCTATAACTTTTTTTTTTTTTTTTTTTTTTTTTTGTGTTGTTGATCTTTTTAAAGTGGAGCCAGGGCAACGCATAAAGTTGCAGCTACGTGAGCAGGAGGTCACCCGTTCAAGCCGTGGAAACAGGTTCTTGCAGAAATGCAGAGCAAGTTTACGTACAATAGATTCTTGTTGTCCGGCCCTTTTCCAGACCCCACGCACAGCGGGAGCTTAGTGCACCGGGCTGCACTTTGTGTTGTTGATCTTATGATGCCTTGTTTCAGAAGATGTAGTTTATGTTCTGCTTAATATTTTCATTTTCTTTCCAAAAACCTCTAGGTCTATCTAAGTTAAATCCATTCTTAATTTATTCAAACACAGTCTAAAGTTTAACTTGATTTGTCACATATCCTATCAAGTTTAAAGTTATACTATTCACCTGTGGTGTAAAAAATGATTGACACAATCAGGTCAAGTCTTGAGCTAAATTGTAGGTATATCTATTTGATTAGCATTAATTGTTGACCTGATAAAAACAGTATAGTAACTTATGTGCTATAAAGTAGTCTGATAGTGTAAAAGGTCTATATACTATCAATGCGTATAACTTAAATACATATCAAAATAGTTTTATACATATAAAAATATGTATTTAATACTTGTGCCACTGAGGGTAGGGGATCCGCCTGAACAAGGGCCGGGAACTGGTTGGGTTGTCGAGGGTTGGGTTCTACTTTTAGTATTGGGGAGAGGTGATCAGGCAGGATATGGCACGATTGCAGATTTCCGAGGACGTGGCCCTTGATAGGAAGGTATGAGGTCGAGCATTACTGCATTAGGGTTGTAGGCTAAGGGGTAGTTGAGCTTTTTCTACTTCATACAGGGGGTGAGGCGGGTTTGATAAGGTTGATCTTAGACGGCTTGTGGTTTATGTAGAGTCCACACTATCCTTTCTGTTGTTCATAGCTCCTAGGCCTTAAGTGCTGGTTATTGTTATTGCATGTCATCTATTTTATGGTTTTTATGATGTTGTTACTATCTCTATGGTTTCTGTTGACGATACTGATAAATTGTCTCTTCTTGTTTTATTTCCGTCTTCCTGAGCTGAGGGTCTATCGGAAACAACCTCTCTCCCCCATCGGGGTAGGGGTAAGGTCTGCGTACACACTACCCTCCCTAGACCCCACTTTGTGGGATTTTACTGGGTCGTTGTTGTTATTGTTGTTGTTGACTTTCTTGCCAATATCTCTACTTCTAAGATGAGTAGTCAATTCTAACATAAATATATTTACTTTCAACTGCAGTAACCAAGCTAATTAACATGGAGAATGTACTGACTGATGAAAGAAATCCTACTCGTGCGATGGCTTCCACCCAACGTAGTCATCCACCAATTGATGAGGAAGCAGTTGTTGGAATGCCTGGACTGGGCAAAACGTATAAATCAACAATTAACTCGAGGAACGAAGGAACTAGATATTGTCTCGATTGTTGGAATGCCTGGACTGGGCAAAACAACTTTGGCTAGGAAGGTGTTCAATCATTTTATTGAGAATAAACACTTTGACGTCCGAGCATGGTGCTCTATTTCAAAAGAATATAGTTTGAGGCAGATTTTCCCTGAGATTCTTAAACAAGTTATAGGCAATTTAGATGATATCAAATATGAAGATATGCCTGACAAGTTACGCAAGAGTCTAATGCGCAAGAGGTACCTCATTGTATTAGATGATACATGGGAAGTTAAGGCGTGGGAAGAGTTGCGATTATCTTTCCCACATTGTGAAAATGGAAGCAGAATAGTTCTAACAACTCGTGATAAAGAAGTGGCTACGCAGCTTAAGCATCACAGTAATCCATATTTACTTCGATTTCTCACAGTGGATGAGAGCTGGGAATTACTTCAGAAGAAAGTATTTCAAGGAGAAATCTGTCCCCCAGAGCTACTCGAAGTAGGATTACAAGTTGCCAAAAGCTGTAAAGGATTACCACTTGTGATTGTCTTGATTGCTGGTATTATTGCAAAGAGAAGGCAAGCCTCTTTGTGGCTTGAGGCCGCAAACGATCTAAGTTCCCATGTTTTGGAAGAGCAAGGCATGAAGATTATAGAATCAAGTTATGACCATTTGGAAGACCATTTAAAGCCTTGCCTTCTTTACATGGGATTGTTTCCAGAAGACTACAAATATTTAGTGTCCGATTTGCTGAAGTTGTGGATAGCCGAAAATTTTGTGCAGGACATGGACACAGAGAACATGGAGGAAGCATGTAAAATTTGCTTGAATGATCTAGCGAACAGAAGCCTAGTGTTAGTTTCTAAAAAGAGATTTAATGGTGAGATAAAGTACGTCATTATTCATGATCTAGTGCGTGAGTTTTGCTTGAAAAAACTTACAGAAGAAAAGTTTGTGCAGCACATAGTCCCGTACAATCCATACCATTACCAACCTGTAGGTGCAAAGGAACATCGGTTATGCATGTATGTTCATCACAATCTTGTCGAACAATTGGTGCAGTACGAATATTCATTGGATAAGGTTCCAGTGCTGGCGAACTTGAAGGAAGGGGAGTCTTTTGCTCAATTTCATAGGACCCTTGAATTCATTGCTCATCCAAAATACTATGCATGGGACCACATAAGTCTTTTCCCTTTACTTGATAACTTTAGATTTATTCGAGTGTTGCATTTGTTGAATCTCCGCATGAAAAGTAGTTTATGGGCAATGGCAATGCAAGCAGTACCTCACTTGAGGTATCTTGCAATTTGTACTGGTGAATTTGATTTCCAGTGGGTATCTCACCTACTCGATCTGCAAACTTTGTGGATGGATGTTGATGATGAATTGTATGTCTATCCATCACCAGCTATTTGGAAATTGCAGCAACTAAGGCATTTGAATATCGTTTTAGTCGTACCTTGGAATGAAAATGTCAATGATCGAGCATTTTTCGAAGAGTCTTCAGAAACTTTGCCGAACTTGAAGACTTTTGAGATGTTCCATATATCATTTAATGCAATCGTGACAAAGAAGTTCTGGGAGAAATTTCCAAATATTGAAAAAGTGAAGATCCGCTTAGATGATATACATGACGAAGATTGTTCTTTTTCCCCCACACCAGATGATGTGTTGTATATTGAAGAACTCCCACTTCAATCTCTTCATTTGCGTTACACAGAGACCATTGCATCCTTGGATTCCATTGTCCTCCCTTCATATCTAAAGGAGTTGTCCCTCGATAGCATTCTGCTAACAGACGAAGTTGTTTCAAACATTGCAAGACTGCGAAACCTTGAAAACCTCAAATTAAATTTTATATTCTTCTATACCGAATTCAAGATGTCCTTGTCTGAGCATTTTGACTATCCCATTTGTTGGGATGTTAGTAATTACGAGTTCCAAGCACTCAAATGCTTGAAATTACTGAACGTTCAATTGGCAGAATGGCGCACCTCAGAGGCATCCTTTCCCGTGCTTGAGAAGCTAGTTATAAATGATTGTGGGCGTTTGGAAGAGATCCCTTCTAGCTTTGTGGATATCCCAACACCGAAGATGATTAAGTTGATCTGGTGCACACAGACAATTGTGGATTCAGCTCTGGAGTAAAAAAGAAGTAGAAGAGACGACAGGATGTTGCAGTCTCCAAGTTCATGTCTTGGATACATGTTGACCAATAAATAATGGTAAAGTCATTTCATAATTATGATACGCAACAAAATCATTCATTCATTCATTCATTATAACGTTCTGGCCTGGTATCTTTAGAGTTTTTCTCTATTAATTTGCTCTAATCCCTCATATTTTTTCCTCTAATTTCTCTGTTGTAGATGTACCTGTTGTAACACCCTTCATTCAGGGGCGAAGCTACATGTTTTGAAGGGTCAACTGACCACCCTTCGTCGGAAGAATTACGCTGCGTATATAGGTAAAATATTAGATTTTAGAGTAAATTCCTGGCTTCGCCACTGCCTTCATTACCTTGCGTTCACCAGATCAAGGGATATCAATAGCAGCTCAACCATTTATGTCTTCTTTTAATTATTTCTGTTCTTCGCCAAAGCTATACATAGATACAGAGACGACAGGAGTTGCTTTGCTTTGTGTATTGCTTGCTTATTGTCATGTTAGTTATTGGATCAAGCATCTAAAAGCTAGTATGTCCAAGAGGAGGATTTCATTGTCTCTTTAGTTTTAATGCATCATTCTTCCATTAAATTGTTTTGCCTGCATTATGAGAATGATTGACTGCAACAAACTTGTTTACAATGTTCTGGTATATTTAAAACTACTGCTCACAAAGAATTCAGTAGTTTAATATACTAGTCCAGCATAATATGCTGGAAGTTCATACGCAGGTGCTCCAATCTCCAGTATATTATGCTGAAACTTTCCGTGTGCTGGAGTTCTAGCATAATATGCTGGAAGTTCATTCACAGGTGCATCAATCTCCAGTATATTATGCTGGAACTTTTCGTGTTGTAGCAAAAATAGTGGCTACTTTTCAATGACTTTGCATACGCTAGATATTTTTTAATTACTAGTCCGAAAACTAGCTTGCCCGTGCTATTTTCACTTAAGTTGGAGATATCGTTCTACTTAATGTTTTCACACTTTCCAAAACTTTTGATTCTTACTAATTATTGTTTGTATCACTTTCACTAGCTAATAGAACACCGCATTTAATGGATTCTCTAATATAAGTGTAGGGTCTAAGCAAAAGCTAGTGGATTCGTCCGAACCGTATTGAATACTCTAGCTCTGCCTCTATTTTCTACTGCCAACCAATGAGAGTATGAAACTAACTTTACGCATGTGATTTACATAAAGCAAAGCCGATCCTAGACCCAAATAAAGAAAGGAGGATTACATTATGTTGCCAACTAGCATAAAACTGAGAAAGTTTTATTGTGTGCCTCACACAACTGACATTAGTTGTGTGAGGCTCTTTTTTGTCTCACAAATTTGTGGACCCTAATCTTACATGTCTACAAAAATCTGGGTCCACAAAATTGTAAGATAAAAAAGATGTCTCATACAACTAGTGTCAGTTGTATGAGACGCAAAATAAAATTTTCTCATAAAACTGGTCTAATTATGAGAATTCATATTGCTGACGTCAACAGACTTGAGATTGAAAACTAGTTATTGTCCAAACGCCTACTTAGTAAGCCTAACTTAATAATTCTACTTGGCTGTAGGTTTTTAAGAAATGAACGTAGCATTCTTGGAGCCCGTTTGGACATAAGAATTTTTTCACTTTTTTCCGAAATTTTTTCACTATTTATGAAATTAGTGTTTGGCCATAAAATTTTCAATTTTCACTTGAAGATGAACTTTGGAATTTTTCGAATTGAAAAACTCCAAAAAGCTGTCTTTCAAAATTTTCACTCAGATCACTCACAGAAATTCAAAAACAACCCAAAATTATATACATGTCCAAACACAACTCTAATTTTCAAATACTATTTTCACTTGAATTTTTTTTCACTCTTTTTTGGAATTTTACAATTCTTATGTCCAAACGCCCACTTAGATCCCGTTAGGACATAAGAATATTTTTCATTTTTTTTCGATAAATTTTTACTTTTTTTCGAAATCAGTGTTTGGTCATAAAATTTTCAATTTTCACTTATACATTTTGGAAAATTTTTAAAATTTGAAAAACTCCAAAAGGCTGGTTTCAAATTTTTCACTCACAAAACTTCAAAAACAACCCAAAATTTTATTCATGTCCAAACACAACTCTAAATTTCAAATATCATTTTCACTTGAAATTTTTTTCCCCTATTTTGGAATTTTACAATTCTTATGTCCAAACGCCCACTTAGAGCCCGTCAGGAGATAAGAATTTTTTCACTTTTTTTCGAAATCAGTGTTTGGCCATAAAATTTTCAATTTTCACTTGAAGATGAATTTTGGAATTTTTCGAAAATTTGAAAAACTCCAAAAGGCTGTCTTTCAAAATTTTCACTGAGATCACTCAATTCAAAAACAACCAATTATATTCACGTCTAAACACAACTCTAATTTTCAAATACCATTTTCACTTGAATTTTTTTTTTTTGGGGGGAATTTTGCAATTTTTATATCCAAACGCCCACTTACTTAACGTACACAATGTTAGAAATGGTACCAAAAAATAGCAAATAGGTGGTGCATAAGATTTAGTCATAGAGATAATTATTCTTCTTCATCTTACCCGATCAAAATTTGGAAATTGTTGCAGAAATGCTTTAAATTTTGAGTATATTTGTTTTACATTATTAGGGTTTTAAAAGCAAATTAC
Source organism: Nicotiana attenuata (assembly GCF_001879085.1). NCBI lineage: Eukaryota > Viridiplantae > Streptophyta > Magnoliopsida > Solanales > Solanaceae > Nicotiana > Nicotiana attenuata. The sequence continues at coordinate 377,444 of NW_017670642.1, forward strand.
ATGTAATTGTTTATAGTATGACAAAGGGTTAAAATACACTTCTTGACACATCAATTGGTTTCGAAATGCCAGCTCTAAGGGTTCAAGGTTTTTGAACCGTGTTCAGAGATTTGTGTACTGTAAAAGAGTCAATTTCTTCACTAATATTTCGACAAAGAGAAAAACAGAGCAAAGAGGTTTCAAGTGGTTGTGACAACCATCGTACAAGGGTGTGTTTGGTACCAAAGGAAAATATTTTCCGAAAAAATATTTTTCAATTTTCCCATGTTGGTTGGCTTATGTTTTGAAAAACATTTTCCTCATCAACTCATTTTCCTTCAATTGAAGGAAAATGTTTTCCCTATCAAAAGGAGGGAAAACATTTTCCAAACTCCTTTTCAACCTTCTCCATCATATTCCCCATGCCCACCAACCCACCCTCACCCACCCCAACCCCCTACCCCCAACCATAATCCACCCACCCCAACCTCGCCCACCACCCACCCTAAATAAAACTATTATTAAGAGTATTTTATTTTCATGTTGTAGATAGAATACTTTTTTTATTTCAACAAAATGAGTAGATTCTTTTCATGACGTAGTAAAACTATTTTATTTCGAGCCCGTTTGGACATACAAAATTTTGCCTTTTTTTCAAAAAAAAATTTTGAAAATAATGTTTGGTTATCCCATTCTTACCAATTTTTCCTTTTTCACTTGAAAATTCATTTTCAAATTTGAAAAATTGGTTCTCACCACTTTTTCAATTGAAAATAAGAATTTGCTAGTTTTTAGTTTTACTAATTTACCCTATATTTTTAAAACTTATAAAATGACCCCATTAGTTTTTCATTTTTGGCAGATACATCTTTGGCAACTGATGGTGGAACATCAGTCCTAGTTGATTTTGCATCTTTTGTGTATTGCAGTAAAGCAGAATATGATAACAGTTAAACAATAGCATTTTGATTGTTTATTTCAAGTAGGATAATCAAACTGGGGTGGTTTTGATATTTTTACAAGTTGTGGGGTTTAATCATGTTTCATGATTTTGAAAAAAAAGACATCCAATTATATTGCAAAAATTATAGCCAAACACAACTTCATCTTCAATTCAAATTTTAATGAAATTCCAAATTTGAAAAAAAAAAATTAGAAATCATGTCCAAACGCCTACTTCATTTCAACAAAACAAGTAATTTTTTTCATGATGTGAAAAAAGTAGATTCTTTCATTTCAACAAAACGAGTACTTTTTTTTCATGATGTAGAACAACAAGCACATTAGTTTCTTTGGGTTTGTGTGAATTTTGAAAAGAATAATTAAATTCTTGAAGAAAATAGAGTCCGTGGGAAGGAGTGGGGAAGGAAGAGTACAGGAAACATGGGGATTTTGGGAAAGGTGGGTTGTTGAGAATAACATAAAAAATTATTTTCCTAAAAATATTTTATACTCTCTAACCAAACACTAGAAAATATTTTCCAGAAAAAGTTTTTCACTCACCAACCAAACAAGGGAAAATAAGTGATAAACAGAAAAATATTTTTTAGGAAAACATTTCCTTCGTACCAAACACACCCTATTACTTTTAACTCCTTGCACAGCATCATCGGCCTGTCGCTCATCTAATATCTCTCGTCTTGATGGCCTCGAGGACATAACCTCATTTTGAAATTCTCTTATGATACCTTTTTGCAGTCACACAAAACGTTATCAGAAACAGAATTAACAGATCATTTGAATGGAAAAAATTAGGCCATGAATCACACAAAATTACACTTCAATTCAGTTCATTACAAGTATAAGACAATTTTACATTTGTCATTTAACAGAGGTCCATTAATCATCAGGGAAACCAAGATATCTGTTGATATGTTTAGCAACTGGTTCTGCATCACCTGGTTGGTATGCGATGAGAGATCCTGTATCCATGTCCACGATACTCTGGTATAGAGTTTGGGGACGAGCACAGAACAAATGCTTTCTCTCGGCCAGTTCCTCTGCTAGTTCACTTTGATGGTTGTCCATCAGGTCCTCATTGACTACAACTATCAATGGTTTGCCCAGTCGCAATGTCTCAAATATGCTCCCTGAACCTGCAGGCACCTTCAAACGTGTAATTACATGGTCTTTTAACCCACCTTCAACAACAAGACTTCAAACTGAGAATGCATTGAGAGATTTACTATAATTATTTTTCAGACTAAAAGCAGGTTAAAAACTCCGCCTGCGTGAGCTTGCTCGCATTATCGGTTCCAAGCCCAGATAAAGGAGGAGGATTGCGGTAGGTTGACAACTAACATAATACTAGTCGATTTATGATGAATCTTCAAAGTGGTACATGACTGATGCCACCTCAGGAAGAACTGCTAGAAGTTTCACCAATGAGGCGGCCAGCATTTTTTCATGAAGCATGATAACTTTTGTGAAGGATGAGCAAGGTTGAATTCAAATACAATTACATATAGGATTCTTTTTTTTTTTTTTTTTTTTTTTTTTTTAAGTAG